>NC_086330.1:135969082-136177226 GCF_032445375.1 Bacillus rossius redtenbacheri | reverse complement strand
TTTTAAGAAATATAATGGGCAGTGAATCCTGTCACATTTTGTCGACTATTGACGTATTGGAAGATGATAGAAACAGTTATGTAAAGGTGAAACAGGCTATAGAAAGGTATATATGACCCAGGGTCAGTGAGGTCTTTGAACGATACGTATTCACTCAGAGGTGCCAAGATGAAAGGGAAAGTTTTGATCATTTTTTCACTGCCCTATGGCAGCTTGTTAAGAACTGTAATTATAATCACAGGACTGGGTAGAGTGCAGAAAACAAGATACTGCGGTATCATATTGTTCATGGTGCACTACATAAGACTGTCCAAGAAGCTTTGCAATGGATAGACAATTTCACATTAGAAAAAGCGGCAGCACATTGCAGGGTGTGTGAACAGAGTAAGCAAGAAGCACATTTAATACACAGCAGAGAGTGTTGATAGTGAGCATGACACAGTTATGGTCAGTAAGTTTAGTAAAAGCTCAAGTGGACAGCATCAGAGGCCAGTGAAAGATGTGGAAACAAGGGGAGTGTTCCAGTGCAGGCGATGCCAGTCAGTTCATGGACCCAAAGCGTGCCTGGCATATGGAAAGAAACGTACAAAATGTGGAGTTCTGAATCATTTTACAAGGTCGTGTAGACTTTTGAAAGTACAAGTGGTAGAGCAAGTTGAATCGTGCAGCTCACAAAGAAGCCTTTAAAGTGACAGTGTCAGTATAACACTGTGTCCTGTTAATGTTAGGGGTCTCGTTAAAGCGACAGGGGCAGCGGTGCTACTGGCACTAACTACCCCAATGAGTGGCAAGAAAAAATAATAATTGAAGGTGTAAATATGATGGTGAAATTGGACACCAGCACACAGGTTAGTGTGCTACCATTTCAGATCTTTAAAAAAGTTTAAAAGCATTTTAGATGGAGCCTACAAATGTGAAATTGAAGACATTGGATGGTGTCATCACACCTGTGGGTAAAGTAACCTTGCAGTGCCATGCTACGATAACTGGAGCTGATATAGACTTAATGTTAGTGGACTTGGATGTCGGGCCATTGCTCGAGTTACTGGGATGCATAGAACTCAACTTGGTGCAATGGGTGCCCTTTGTTGACAATAGGACTGCAAAAGACAACTTGGTAACTGTATGTGTTTCGTGGTCTGAGTTGCTTTCCTCAAGAAGTTAAGATCATTATTTTGTCCTCTTAGAGGAGTACCTAAAGCCTTGAGAGAGACACTCAAAGTTGAATTTGATTAGCGAGAGACAAAAGGGGTTATTCAAAAAGTGGATTAGGTTGATTCCAGGGCATGGGTAAGCAACCTAGTTGTCAATGAAAAACCCAGTGGTAAGCTTAGAGTGTGCCTTGAGCCGATGGACATAAATAAACAATTCAAAACACATGGTTCCCAAACTCAGTGAGCAGCTGGCAGAAAAAAAATACTTCCCCGTATTTTTTCTACAGGAAGGTTTTCATCAGATTGAATTAGGGGAAGAGGCATCACTTAAATGTTGCTTTTCCAGCCCATTTGGGATCTATCAATATATGTGGCTACTGTATGGAATAGCCAGTGCACCAGAACTTTTTCAACATCTAGTTGAGAGCAATTTTGCAGATATACTTAACACAGTAATATACTTTGATGATTTACTCTGTATGGGGAATACTGAGTAGAACACGAAGCTGTTCGAGTTGTGGAAAGGGCTAGGGCTCTAAATATAAAATTTAATGTGGGTAAACTTCAGTACAAAGCTATGGAAGTTAAATACATTGGCCATGTTTTCTCTGCAGCAGGCATGAAAGTAGATCCAGAAAAAGCAAGGACACTGATAAATTAAAAAAAAAAAACCTTACGGGAAAGAATTGTAACAAATGATGGGGATGTTCAATTACATCCGTAGTTTCTTTCTGCAAATGGCAACACTTACAGCACTTCTATATGAACTACTTAAAGGGGGAGTCGACTGGTACTGGCTACCTTTACATCAGAAAGTATTTGAGGAGCTGAAACAGAAAGTTGCAGTTGCACTTTTACTGGCATTATTTGACCCAGAGAAAGAAATCACCTTACAGTGTGATGCATCATTGTATGGGCTAGGGTGCTGTTTGTTGCAGAAGTCTAGTTCTGGTAACCTTCAGCTAGTCACAACTGCTTCAAGAAGCCTATCAGTCAGAGAAGGAACTTCTAGCCATATACTTTGCAGCAACAAAGTTTCATAACTTTGACGTCGACCGGGGCTACGCCCTCCCTAAGCCCGATGTGCCTCATGCCGTTGCCACCCCTCTCCTCCCACCACCACCCTCTATTTCAAACCTCCCGCCCCGTGTGCAGGTGTGTGTGTGCGCGCGTGTGAGGCTGCCGACAAGAGGCGAGAGTAGAGTCTGTGCCACAACCCCTTTTGTTTTCTTATTTAATCTTAAGGTTTACGTAATTGCTACATGTCTTTTCTTCAAATAATATTCCCCATGGATTATTTTTGCAGTGCTAGTTGGTAAGGACGGCGCAGCGCCCCACGCGGCAGGCAATGGAACTACCCGCAACCCAGTTTCAACCATAATCCTAATTAAATAATTAATACTTAACATAATAATTAAAGGAAGCCTTGGTATAATTTTATTATAAAAATTTTAGTGTGTTTGTTTTAGTTAAATATGTAGTAATGAATAACAGGAGAGACTAACGGTAAATCCAGCGTTTTCCAGCCGCCATGCTGCCCTGGCCTCTTCAGTCGCTTCCGTTCATCACCCGGGGTAGGACGCTTGGTGAGCATCTCGCAACTTCACTTTTTACATTCAACTGATCTCTTAGCATCCGCCGGACTTTTTATAATTTCTAAATCCTTTTTTTATCTGCGAGGCCTACTCCTGGTGGCCGACTCGTTTCAATAAATATTTAAGTTCATTTCAAACGTTTAAACATGAACCGTGTCTTAGACTCACGAGGCCAGGCCACGAGGTGACCTGGTCAGCCTGTAAACCGATTCTTTCCCGCCGTTGGCGTTATTAACAGTTTTAATGTGGTAATGTAGACGTAGCGCAACTGGAGACTTGTTTGTAATGTTACCGCAATAAAAGGAGTGTGACGAGCCTGTGAGTATTTAGTCGAGTGACCACGTGTTCGTGCTCCTGAACCACGAAGCGTGTGGGATGCCTTAAGAGCCCACTGGCACGATATGGTTTGCTAAGGGAACCGGGCCTAGCCCTACACGGGTCACGTCACGCCCTGAAGGGAGTCTCCGCCGGGTCCACGTGCCCATATCATGTGGTGGCGCCCACTCCGACATTCCATTCGTTACGTTCCCGTAAGTCCCTAGTACGACAACTTTACCTATGGTTGGACAGTAAATGTCCAAACTGACCACAGGTCCTTTATTGGCATAGAATGGTGAAAGATATAGAGGAACATGTGTCGAGGTGCGGGGCATGTGAAAAATTTAAGAGGGCTAAGCACAGGGAACCTCTTATACTACAAACTGCTTTATTTCCAAGTCTATGTAGATAAACTTGAAATGGCAGGAAAGGCCTTCTTGATACTTATCACTATTCTCACTGATTTGATGTTGGACCATTGGTTGCAAAAAATTTTGCGGGTGTCATAAACGCCTTGCAGGATATGTTTAATGTTCATGGGTTTTTCAAAGTCCTCATCACAGTTATTGTACCCTTCACATCGTATGAGTGCCAGCAGTACTATAAAAATGATGGCATCACTCTGACTACATGTAATCCACACTACCATTGAAACAATGGGATGGCAGAAAAAGCTGTGGGAATTAGTAAACAGATCCTACGCAAGAGGAAACCAGAGAGTACTTATCATAGAGTTCTCTTGCACGAGTATAACAATACCCATGTCACGGGGTTGCAGGCTTCACCGGCACAAATCCTATTCAGTAGATGCGTTAGAACCACCATGCCCATCACTACAGCCATGCTGTAACCTGTCATCCAGGAGGGATCTATGAAGCCTTGCAAGTCAGCCAGACTAGGTTCAAACAGTACTACAACAGGTCAGAGGACAGATGTCAAATTTCAGTAAGGTGAGAGGGTAGTCACCAAAATAGAAAGTGACACTGTTTGGGAACTATCTGTAATTGTCTCACAATGCCGTGAACCAAGATCATACCTCGTCAGGAAAGACAGTGGTTTGAAGAAAGACATGTTTTTGTGCCCTTCAAGGTGCAAAGGAGCAGGTCTTATAGAATGGTTGCTGAATCAAGAAATAAATTAGGGAGGTCAGGCAAGTTCTGCAGTGCAGGGTAGAAGCGGGAGTACTGATACAGATACAAAAGATTTTCAGGGATTTAGTGGTAAGAAGAGTGAGGGGGTAATAAGTGATTCTAGGCAGAGACAACGTTAGGGATTTGCCAGACAGTGGAAGTAGAGACCATTATTTGACGAGAAGTGGTAGGAGGGTCAAAGTGAAACATGTCTACGAAGGGTAACAAGTATAGTGGAAACTTGAGGAGATGCAAAGGGGGAGGGGTTATGGGTGCAGTAGTTGGAACAGCGCCCATGACAGACAGTGTGTGATATAATATGGCATCCAATCTATGTATGTTGTGTATCATTTAATATAAGTTAAAATAAATAAAACATGTATCACTTACTGTCGGAGAAAAAGTTAGCAAATATTTAGTGAAGCTCATATGGGCATAATATAACATGTTTACACCAATTTATTTTGCCTGACAGTTTAGCAGTCACATAATTTAAACCATATACATATTTCTTGGTTATGATTCTTATCTTATTCGACTAGTTCCAAGGTACGACTATCATTTTGTGCTATTTTCTTTAACTTATTGACCTTCTTTTGATAAAATGTCCTCACTTTTATTGATATATTTGTAAACAGCATGAAAAAATTTAAGTTGCATATGTACTAAATGGCTAAAAGAAAAAATTTTATATTTATACCACATGCACATATTAATAATGTTTCCTCGTTTTGCAGAGTACTGAGTGCGCTACTGTACGAGAAGTTCCTAGCAGGGGCCAAGTGGAAGACCGTGGAACAAGCAACAAGAATAAAGAATCCATACACCCTGGGTAGAAAGGTATAATAATGTTGTGCCCCTTAGACCTCGAACATGCAAACGGGTTCCAACCGTACTGGCCCTTACTGTCAATGTGGATGTGATATTTTTACAGGATGGTGTGGTTGATGAATTTGCCCAAGGAGTAAAGGATGCTACAACCTGTCCTCGCTGTTTGGAGCAGTCCCTTCCTGACTTGCCTAATGAGGAGGAAGTGGAGGAAATGATTAAGGAGGCCGAGATCAGGCTGTTAAAAAGTAAAATGGTAATAAAGATAGCAAGTGTTCACATCTCAACTCCACCAAAAACACCTGTTACTGCAAAAAAATTTAAGTTTTTCCTCATATGACTGTTTCAACAGGAAGACTATATGTTCATTTATCCCCTTCCCCCAACTCTCTCTCACACACACACACACACACACACACACACACACACACAGAGCTAGGTAATTCAAAAAAATTAATTGACTGTCCTATTTCTAGAATTAACTAAATAGAAATAATTTGTATTAAAAAATATTTGTCTGAGGGAATTAGATACTAAAATTCGCTACACTTCCAAATGATGTTAATTTTGGTAAAATGTGAATAAAACCTTCAAAATCAACTACCCGACCACTCTGCCCAGTCAGTATAAGTACCTGTGTACCTGAGAACAACGGTCATTCGAGTCAGGCTCTTGAAATGGGGAGGGTGTGTTTCTCCTCCCTCCTGGCTGGCTTAAGACACATAAAGGTGGTCGGCCACCCCCCTTCCCTGGAATGTGTGGGTTTTACCCATGCATGCGCAGGACAGGGCTGAGAGCCACAGTGTTGCCAGTTCTACTCCACCCTCCACCTCCCCTCCACGCGACCAAGGCCATGACCCTCTACAGCTGATTGAGGTTGACAAGCGAAGTTTGGTGGCCCACCGGGCAATACCTTCGCGCGCACTTTAGATATTAACACATTACCCTGATGTACATAATATTCTATGTTAACTATCGTTCAAGATAAAACCATAATCCACTTTAAATTTTTTTTTATTTTCACTTACATTTCAAACATAAATCTTGAAATGAGGTGTTATAAACATGCTCTATGATCATATCATAATTAAAAATTTTCTCATGGTTACCTCAATTTGGGAAGACCTGAAGTTATGAGATGTTATTTATACCTGATACTTAAAGAGACAAATAAATAGGAATCATAATAGCAGAATAAATTTATAAATAGTGATTAGCACAAATGTAAAATAAAATCTCACTGAGTAATTTAAATACAATTACTGCAATAGTATATTGTCTAATTAGAGGTGTTACTATTAAATATCATCACAAGCACTGTACACTATTTAATATTTATAACATTACAAATGTGAATTTTCTTAATCAAAATCCACAAAGAAAGATGGATGCAAAATATCTAATTTATTATTTACTTATGACACAACATTAACAAAATTTACAACTTTTAACATCTTAAAACATGGCTTTGTTTTTTGTTCACAGTCAGCACCATCATAAAGTAATTTTGCAAGTCATTGGTTTCATTTGATAACTTCCTTATAACCAGTGGCAGATATAGGAATTTATTTTAAGAGAGTATCTGAAAAGAATAATTAAGTAAGAATTTTTGTTTTTAAAAAACTTAAGTTAGAACAGTCATTATCTAACATGCATCAATGTCCTTGTGGTTTGCGATTCCAAGTGTCGTAACAGTTCACTTTGAGTCGCCCAAAATAACATACTGCCTTCACGGAGATATCAAAAATTTTTCTTCATTAATTCAAAAAATGTAATAGTCCCCTATTCACCCCTGCGTCAGCCACTTCTTATAACCTTACAGAGAGGCATACACGTGAATCAAGTGATGACCGATGAACGAGCTGTAGGTGGGGAGTGCTACACATTCTTGAATCAAGCCCAATTAACTAATAACCACTGTTATTATTACAATTATAGTTACAGTGGAACCTCATTATTACGAGTACGGGATACTACGAGACCTTCGAAAATACGAGAGTTATGTAATGCACCGTCAGTTTGACTACGTAAATCATACTTAATTTGGTAATTACGAGTGTTTCCTTGTTGGCCCTTCCGTAAGTACAAGTGATTTAAATGACATTTTGAAAAAAAAGTTTACGCAGTTAACACAAAGACTACTAAAAGAATGACAAGGAAATGGCATGACTGGTAAAAAGCAACCTGCCTTGTTTCTCGTTCCGCTACTTTCCCCTAGCAGGGTGAAGGGGGAAGAGGATTGGTCGTGGGCGAGATTGTGGTGACTAACGACATGCGCTCTCTCTCTCTCTCTCTCTCTCTCTCTCTCTCTCTCACACACACACACACAGTGGCTCTCTCGCTTGTGATGATAGCTACTTCCCCTCCTTTCTTACACTTCCCCTCCTTTTCTTTTCCTCATCCCGTTATTCCCCAGCATTGTCCTCTCTCTCTTGCTGTCTCTCTCTTTACCCTAGGTTGAAGGTTGACATTGAACAAAGGTGCTTGAAAGAGCACATCCGGCAGCAGTACGTGAAGGCTTACAAAAAAAAGGGGGGGAAAAGGGGGAGGGATATGCATCAGAGCTGCCACATTTATGGTGAGACTCACCACAAATGTAACCTAACCAGAAAGTATAAACTCATTACGTTCACCCCTGCACATTAAGCACTGTAGAGTGCATCTGTGTGTTGTTACGACAGCCAAGGTTCTTGCCTAGTAGCTAGCTTCTGCGCTGGCTTTCGACTATAGGGAGAAATCTAAAAATAAACCAGCTTACAAAGGATGGGAAGCTTTCGCCCCTTCCTTCCTGCAGCCTTCTTCCCGCACTTCTCTTAATTTCCTTTCTCCGCTGCACTTACCTCTCCTCCTTCATGACACGACCGTGGCTTCAGCTGCTATCTTAGCTGTGTTCCGTTGCTTCCTCATGCTTCACACGAATTCATTCCAGATTAAAACAAAAACCATTGCAGATACAAAAAATCATAGAGACCTTTTAAATTTGTAATTTAATTTGCTACAACTTTTATTCAATGTGTTTTTCACTAAAGAGAACCGTTTTCTAGTTACGGTGTGAAATTAAGATATTTATAGAAGGTTCAGGAATCTTAACTTTGACTTCAATTTTCTATGTTTGGTTATTACGAGTATTTGTAGTTACGAGGATTTTTCCCGCCATTGTCAGCTCTCGTAGTAACGAGGTTCCACTGTAATTAAAAACCTAGGCGTAAACCTTCTGCCAAGTAACATTAAAAAACCCAGTAATTATGTATATAATTTCCAACTGATAAACTGCCAGCCTCGAAGTAGACAAAACAAAATTTTGTTATAATTTCGCTAATTTTGTTTCAATATTGCGGTCTTACAGCCTATTAATTTTAAGGTAGATTTTGAAGAAAATACTGCCTATTGCAGCAGTTATAATGTTGCAACTTCCAGAAAATTTATGTAAATTTTCATTTTAATATACTGTGTGTGTGTGTGTGTGCATTGGCGGTACATATTTGTGGGTAACCTGGAACTGGCTGCCCTTGTTTCTGTCGTTGAAATTTCTTTGACGATTGGTTCCAGGTATAATATCTTGGCATTTCAGAGTAAATCAGCATTCTGGCAAAGCCATCATTCTGGCACATTTCAAAGAAGCTGGTCAATGTTGTCGATGGCAGCCTGTCAACACGTTGTAATACATTCTCCATTGTAAAATACACTTTTTGACCATTTTCCAAATGTACGGCCAAGTGAACAACTGTGGGGTGTCTTTCATGTATTGTAAATGAAAAAATATGCCACATCGCTTCGTTACTGCTAACACAGCGGCCCATTTGAAATTGAGTGACTTCATTGTTTGAATTTATGGCAGCAACTCCGAACACAGCCATGTCACTACCTTTGTTCATGTACTTGCAATGTACTTAATAGATTTCACGGACTGGCAAAATTCGACGTTTATGTGTGCTTTAAATGTCTTTGAGAGTAACGGCGAAAACGGAACAACCCAACGATTATCAACTTCAATGTCCAGTTGATTCACTTTAACTATTGTTGACCTTCCATTGTCATCTGTAGATCTGCGGCGATATAGTGGATAACCATTATTTCCAGTAATTGTTTCTGCTACTAATTGTCTTGGGTAGCGTTTTGAACATTATCCTTCAACCATACACGGAGAAATAGGATTTAATATTCCACAGGGACCATGAATCATATTTTTTGTAATCACCTCATGTCACAGTGGATCTTCATCATTATCAGGAATTTATGCTGATATTACATCATCGATTTCGTTCGGTCTTATTCTCTCAACCAACCAAATGAGGATATGTGCATGTGGCAATCCGCGCTTTTGCCACTCAACTGAATACATCGAACAACGCGTCTCTCCGAACACGCGATACTTGACAATAAAATCCATTAGTGATTTTAATTTTCTTTTGAACACCCTTGCAGTAATGTATTGGCGATCAATGGGTGATTGGCCAGGTTAATAATTCTTGTTCAATTTCGGTCCACTGTGGATTGCACGTGAACATGATAAACAATTCTGGTGTGCCATAATGATGTACATACAACATAGCATCTTGAGCGTATTTGTGCATAGGCCGAGGACTTCCGACGTATGTTGCTGGGAGAATAGTTGTTCTGCCGACATTCTGTGCATTTCTGTCAGCATTGATTGCATCGCGCAGATTAACGTATTCCTCGGAATGGAGTTTTGCCTGGTTCAACCTGTTATATGTCAATCGCTCTGTCTCAACTTTCACGTACATATCCACAGCATATTGGTGAAATAAACGCCAAAATTTTAAGATGTGGTTGTCCTCATTTTCCCGAACCATCAGTCGGTATGAATAATAATTCATTGAACTAACTTTTTTGTTAGTTTCGGAACCTGTGATTGGATATATCATCTTCATTGAAAAATGATACCCATCTTCACCTTGCCAAAATAAGATAGGATACTGTAATGCATCATATGATCTATGTGTTTCGGAGACACGCTGCAGTTGATCGTTCCGCCAATGTAAAACAATATCTCGATTTTCTAAATTTTCACCCACGATGACAATAGCGACTTCATCAATTGTTGGCACATTAAAACATCTTGCGTGTTGTCCTACAGGCATCTTGTCGGCTCTGATGACAATTTTGTGGTTGTGGCATGCAATCTAATGCGGTCTTGAATAATGCAACCATTTTGTTGTGTTGATGGAAAAATATTTGGAGTTGTTCCACAATTGGTCTTTTCACTGAATTATTGTGTGCACAATGCTGATCACCTTATCTTGCTGAATCACCCATAAAATAAATTTGCAAAAATTTGTAGTCACTGTCCGGCGTTGGCAATAAGGAACCTGTTTGATGATATATTTGACCCTGAATCCTGAATGTGGGCATAAAATTATCTCGAATAAGTTTTGTTGCACCAAATGAGTTCATTTGAAAGCAATTATTGTATTGCTGGATATGAGTCAAAAAATTTTTGGAATCTGGCCCATTTCCAGAAACCAACGAATGTAGTGGGTCTGGTGGCGCTTCCAATGGCATCAATTTGACCTGGCCGCTGGCGCAACACAATCCAGGGGCTTTATTTTTGAACTTCAATGCTTTGCAATGTGAACATACAACGTTCATATGTTCAATAGCAACGATTTGCTGTGAGGTGTAATCGATTGCCACGTTATAATTGAATACAGCTCGATGTGGATAAAATGCAACATTTCTATGTTCTTGATATCGATTCTGTTCAACTTTCGCGCTTCGCGTTGCTCATCAGTTTGACTTGCTCTTAAATATCTTTGACTCTCTGCATTGCGAGTTCTGCGACCTATGTTTGTACTTCTACTTCTTGGCATTTTTAATATCAAAATATAAACTGAAAATTGTAAATGAACAAACTTTAAACTCCATAAATTTTCCGATTCAATCAACTGTGCAGTGTGCACTAAGAAATTAAAACCATAATTCATTAACAATATGCAAAATAAAAGCAAAATGGTTTAATTTTACCTCGTCAAAGATATCATTCCGACCAGGGAGCTGGGTAAGGGTTATAATTCGTTCTTAATGTCGACCATGAATTTCCATAATGAAGTTTGCTAGAATTATGCAATCTTTGTAAACGATATTGGCAATGTGCGATCTGTCTGAACAACTGGCAGACAACTATCAAACAACTGAGAGTTATTTCAAACGTGCTTAGCAAAGAGTATATAACGCTGGGGCTAAGGTTACATTAAAAAATTTTATAATAAAGGTAGTCGTTAAGTTTTCTTAAATTTTCTAAGTTTCTGCACAATTTTCTTAATTTTTTTTAATGTATGAACCTTCTACGAAGTACTATAAAACATATTAAAAAAATATGAAGGAAATCGGTAAAGCAGTTTTCAAGTTATAGCATGACCAGGAGAAATAGGGGTTCATTTTTATATATATATAGATTTAATGTTTACACTACAAAAATGTATACTGTCAGGTTTTTCGTGTATTTTTCCGATTAATATAAAATTTATTTCTGTAAGCCTTGTAAATTAGTAAATAATGCATCAAACACAGGTCACTCTAAAAATATATAAAACATGTTAAAATTACACCTATTTATCTATAAAACATGGCAAAGGTGAAGCATAATTTTAAATTCTTTTCCAAATTCAAGCAACTAGGAAATGTTCTGTGTTATAGGCAGTAACAACATGTATTATTTGGAAGCTTGAATTTGTAATTTATAATTTTAGGATGTATATTTTGTAGCTAAAATTTACAGAAAAATAATTTCGGAGCACTGATAAATTATTGTAGAATGGATTATGGAGATCATGCGAGTTCTGCAGGTTAGTTTGAGTAGTGCTATAACAAACTCTTCACCAATAATGTTTTTAGTTTGCACATGGAAATTAACATGATTATAAAACACTTGAATGAAAATGTTGTTCAAACAATTTGCACTAATAAACAATTTCACTGTAACAATTAAAGATGTATTATAGTTAAAATAATGTACAAAAACCTGTTTACAATCAATTTATAATTACTCTGACAATATTGAGGTTATCAGTATGAATATAAAAATAACTTTTAATATGTATTGAATTGTATAAGCAGCAGCATTTACACAATTTACTATTTACAAAATAAAACAATAAAAATGTGCATAGTTACCTATTTACAAAACTCAAATCTGGCTACATGTTTCTCTGCCTAGTTAGCTATGATAACTCATTGACTAAAAGTAACAAACAAGTATGTTACAAATGTTTAAAATTATATCACATTTAAGATATAGACTATTTGCAATAATAATGACAGCTTTAACTTACTCTAATCATAGTATGATTGTGGACAGTAAGTTTAATAGAGATAGTTTTAAAAAAATACAAACAAGAGAATATACTGTCAAATAAACTCTGCACATATAAAAACCAAAATTATTTGATTGTGCATGCCTCATGTGTAATAACGCTGTAAATAACATTATTCACCTTATTAAATTGAATCTCAACTATTAGGTAGTACAGTAAAACCTTTTTGTTGCGACCCCATTTATTGCGACCACCTCTCTATTACAACCCGATTTCGAGGAACCGTGAAAAAATTGCCGAAAATCCGAAGAAAATCGGATGGAAAATAAATTTTTTGTAGTTAGTAGCGTGTTACTGCGTTTCTCTTGCCGAGTGCTGTACTGCTGCAGGCAGCGCGTATCTAAAAATAGATACCACTTCCTGTCGACCGCTGTCAGCACTTGACAACCCCCATTCCACGTCCTTTTGCTGGCAGGGTGCGCAGTTAAAGATTTTTGTGGCGACGTTTTTACGTTTAGCTTTTTGCGAGTGTCTAATGTCATACCCAATTAGGCAAAGCTACCTGCTGGCTTTCTCTTGATTTTAATTACTATTGGTTAACAATGTTTAGTTTTTGAAGTCGCGACTTGGTATATTTTCTGGCTTGAATTTGTGAACTATTGTTGACGACTTATGCAAATTTTTTCCCCCCGATTTGGTTACCTGAAAGGTTGGGTTTTGTGACGACTGTTGGCGATTTACACATTTGTTTTATTTCATACGGATTTGCGGTTTTGACGAAATGAGTGTTAAACGAGCCAGCTTGTCACTCATTAAGAAGTACGAGATAATACAGGAAGTGGATGAGAAGAAGCTGTCGAAGACGGATATCGCGCGACGACATGGCATTCCGAAATCAACTCTTTTCACAATAATAAAAAAAAGGGAAGAAATAGTAAATGCCGTTTTGAAGGACGGCCGCAACGTCCAGCTGAAGAATTTGAGGGGCGTGACACATGCGAATCTGGAGGAAGCAATGCTGGAGTGGTTTGGCCAGCTTAGGGCGCAAAACCTGCCTGTAAGCGGACCCATGATGCTGAAAAAGGCAGACGAATTAAGCTTGAAGTTAGGCATTGAGAACTTCAAATGTTCAAACGGTTGGCTGGATCGTTTTAAAGTTCGTCATGGCATATCGAGTCGTAAAATCGTTGGTGAAAGTGCGTCAGTCGACCCACAATCTGTGAACGAATGGTTGCCCTTGCTTGGAAACATCCTTTGCCGATACCCGCCTCGCGATGTTTACAACGCGGACGAGCTGGGGATGTTCTATAATCTGATGCCAGATCGTACTCTAGCTATGAAAGGTGACATGTGCAAGGGTGCAAAGCGAAGCAAAGAGCGCCTCACCGTCCTTCTGTGCTGCAACATGGACGGCAGTGACAAAATGAAGCCTCTCGTGATAGGAAAATTCCAGAAACCCAGAGGATTCAAGGGCAATGTAATTCCATGTGATTACGATTTTAATAAAAAGGCATGGATGACTTCAACGGTGTTCATGAGATGGCTTCGCGGCTTTGATGCAAAGATGGGCGCAGCCAACCGAAAAGTTGTTCTCTTTGTCGACAATTGCCCAGCACATCCTGCTGTCGACAACCTCAGGAACATTGAACTGGTGTTCCTGCCAAAGAACACCACCAGTGTGCTTCAGCCTCTGGATCAAGGCATAATACAGCAAGTGAAACTGAAGTTCCGCGAAATGCTCGTGCGGAGCATGGTTTTAAAAATGGAAATTGGCAAAGATGTCAAGAAGTGGGATGTATTTAGAGGGATAGAAGCAATTGTTGCTAGTTGGAGGGCCGTGCAGCCTACAATTATCGCCAACTGCTTCCGACATGCCCACTTTGTCACACCAGTCGACAAAGAGGCTACCGTCCATGTGCCTCTTGCTGCTGCCAACTCTGAAGACCCGGACGACCCGCCGACAATGGATGCCGAACCCCAGCCAGGCCCTTCAACGGAACCGGAGCTGGGCCCTGTGACAGTGTTGACACCTTCCCCTTGCACTGTTACTAGGCCTTGCGACGATCAAATGTGGCAGCATTTGGCCCCAGACTGTACATTTGAGGAATTTGTGAGAGTGGACGATGACGTCGCAGTTTGCGGTGCCCTTGATGATGCCGGAAAATTACAGCAAGACTCCAGTGACGAAGAGGGGGAAGGAGAAATGGAAGAACTCGAAGACGTTCCCACAACGAGAGACGTCCTCAAAGCTGGAGACGTCTATGCATCAATGCTACGACATCATGGTGCAAGTGAGGAGATGTGGTCTCACTTTACAAAATTGAAAGAATTTGTCGAGAAAGCTGCCATTAAGCAGAAACAGACCTCAATTAAGGACTTTTTTAAAAAGTAGGGCAGTTTTAATATAACTTGATTTTTTTTCATTAAATGAGTTTACGTGTATATTTTTTTCCCCTCGTACATTAAAACATTTCTTTGTTGAAGTGAAAGTTAACAGTGTGGAATATGTAACTTAACTTACATGTTCATTAAAACATACGTTGGTGTGTTACGTATGTAGAGCACGTATTAGTGTTTACAACATAATGACCAGCTGTCACGTCAATTACGTTGTTGGATATTATGACTTAACGGGTGAGTTATATTCAGTGCTGGATGTTGCCATTGTATGGGTGATGGTTTTGTAAAAAGGCCTACTTTTATGTTAAACGTTAAGCAGAACTCTTTAAGTTTGCATTGCATTAGTCTACTGCTAAAAAAAATTCTGAATTTACTTGTGTAAATTTTAAAATAAATTAAATTATTTAAAACAATGATGGGGCGGTTGCACTGAATATTTAAAAGATAAATGCTGTTTTATCTAAACAGCACGGTAAAATAAACTATCCCGCTTCTCAAAATCGTAAATTATTTTTGAAGTTAAACAAATTTAACTTATTATCACATCTTTGTTTACCGTATACAACCACGTAATACATCCACCCACTTTTTATTTTGATAAATTAGAGGGGAGATGGTAGGTGGCCAAGAATGTTTTAGATTGCTTTTGTGGGGTATTATGTTTTAAACTGCGGTCCTTGTGGTTCTAGGTCTTGAAACAGCATTGTAGAGCAAAAAGTACAAGTTTGACAAGTCCAGTCTGTGTCACTTATGCCTCTTTTATCCGCTGTCCAGGCAGAATTTATTTTTTACTCTGCTGCCGTGGCTGGTGTAGATTGTGGAGAGCAGATAATACGACCCTTTATTTTTATTTTTACCATGCCAGCTTGCTACTGAGGGGCGCTATCTTTATTTTTATTTTTACCGTGCCAGTTTACTACTGAGGGGATTATAGGCTGTTACCGTACATTGTGCTCTTAGAAGCCAAATTTAAAACACTTTCCACCATTCACTGCAGCATACATTTAACATTATGAAAAAAATTGGTATAAACATATTTACTAAGCCTAAAAACTATTTAAATAAAAAAAAAAACATCGTGGCTAGTTAACCCTACGAACAGAATTACTTTCGCTTTATGGTCATTGATGTTATGGTGAATATTGAATCCATCCAGCCACCCTAAGTGACACTTTTTAAGGTAAAAAAGTTTTTTTTTTTGAAGTGTGAAACATGTTGACAGGGAAACGCTTCGTAGCCATGCGTCACCCACCCGTATTGTTGAACGGAGGGAATGGTGAGTATAGTTCTTTTGCGGTAAATAAATACTTTTATGGTCCTACTAAATGTTTCCATACAAGAAGTTTTTTAAGTTTCGGTGATTTTCCAGCAGAAATACTGTTCTGTGACTTATAAACAAATTGTACCATAACTACATACAGTCTTAACGGTGAGTAGGTGCCGAGGGGTCTTCAAAATGTTTTTATTTTACCGGGAATGGAGTATACAACCTGGCTTTCATCGCACAAAGCAACGGAGTGAGGAAGAGGTGACGAGGGGGGAGGAGGGGGTGGGAAGGGTCGAGGGGATAAGGTTGTACACAGTTTCTCACGCAGAAGGTGGGAGAAGTTAAAATAGGAGGGTGGGGGATGAGAGAGAGAGAGAGAGATAGAGAGCGAGACAGGATGGTTTGTGGAATCTGGGAGGGATGAACCTTGAATGAACAAAGGAAGGAGAGCTGCAGCCAGCCTGTTTGACGAATTTCCCGCGCTCCCACTTACGTCGTACAAGCTACGGCCGTCGTGTTTTAAAAGGAATGTCCGATTTTTTTTGTTCTTCTTATACGAACATTAGAATATGAAAAGCCCTTACAAAATATACGCTGTGCGGTAAATAATATCTTTTTAAAAGCTTTTGTTATGAGTTTTTTTTTTTACAGATTTTGGTTGTACCTAGTGTCAAAATTTCCGATTTTTTTTTACGGTTCTTGAGAATATATTCGTAATCTTGATGCTTCGTAAAATCCGGGGTTCATAAAATTGGGTATTAATAGTATTAATAGTTGGCAGAGGAACAGCAGACTGCAGCAAGCCACCCCCTTCCCTCCCTCAAACCAAGCTAAGACATATGCTGCCGATGAGTTACTGCAGCCGTATAAAAGCGCTGTTCATTCCAGAGACAAGCTGTGTTCTACATTAGAATATCATCTCTTAAATCCAGCGCATTGAAAATACCATCTTTTTGAAACTTATTAATTTAATAATTTTGACCTTAAAGCTTGCTGCATAGCTATTTAACTACGGAAAGCAAGAAAACGTACATGTAAACTAATCACTAAAAATAAACTGTCTTTTCTTTAGAGGTGGCCTGTAGGGCGACGGACTTGTCATGAAGGTTGAAGTGGGTTTAAAGCAAGCCGACTGGCATTGTGAGTGACAGCATCCTGCCATTGTACGGCTGGTTTCTTGACGAGTAATTGATGGTGGGGGAAGGGGGGGGGGGGTCGAAATCAACTGAAAATTTCGGGAAAAATCTATTACGACCCCCCCTCTATTACGACCCTATTCCTGGGAACCGTGAGGGGTCGTTTCAGAGAGGTTTCACTGTATATACATAAATGCAAAAAATTATATTTTGTTAACTGTGTTTGAAACCACTGAAAATTTGCACACCAGGATTGGTCTTAAATAAAAAGAAAGATTTAGTACATATAGAATTTGAATATTGTTTTTCCATTACTAAGTTTCTTCAATGGAATTCTTGTGCTATATGATATTTATATGTTTAACATTTTTCATCCGTGCTGTCATCATTGTGTTGTCCATAATACTTCTTTAGTTTCATCATTGGTTCGTTTGCCCAACATCAGCTGATTCAGTATTTTTATTTTATTTTTTATGTTCATATTTTAATTAATTTTTTTTATTTTCGGAATTTTTCCATGACAAACAGTGCAAAACTGCAATGGCGTATGTCCAAAAAACTCATTAAATCAAATTTATATTTCTGAATTTTCTTTATAGGTACTTTTTTTTTACCACCTTTTATGCTTATAAAATGTAAGCAGGCTCTCGAATTGCAAACCTTGATGGAAAATTTGGCAAAGCAAGTTATGGTAGAAGACAGTGCTTGTAAAATGTTTCCAGTTTTGGTGGCATCTCGTCTTTCCAAAATCTTTTGTCTTTATATTTTTTTTCAATGAACAAGCTTTTTTTTTATCAGTCATCACAACAAGGTAGCGCAAAGCATGGTCAGTAATGTTGAGCAACCTTGTACTTGATAAAAATAGTTATGGCTTCTCCGATGTTTCATGTCATTTTCAGGAGTAACTTCCAAGAAAAATCTTTTTTTTCTTTTTTTCTTTAGCAGTCGTTATCAGTCCCTGTTGCCTATTTAAAGGAACACTTTTGACCTCCAGTGCTGCATTTTCTTCTTCTATCAATCCATCAGGATTTGCTACCAAAAATCCTTTTTCCAGGTCTACAAATAAACCACACTCAGATGCAATTAACCCAGCCAGTGTTCTTTTCAAACCGTTTAATGGCAAGATACTCATTGCGATGTCCGTACTCCATAGCTGATGTTAGTATGTGTGGTTGGTCTTTTTGTTTGCACACAACTAAAATAGCTTGCAGTTAGTTGTGAGCATCTCATATGCCACAATTGACTATCTCTTTGTGAGCATACTTGTCCAGTTCTTCTGCAGTAACTTGTAATCAACCACTGAAGTCACAACATTTCTTTTGCATTGATTTTGCATGTTCTAGTTCTTCCGCATAACGTCCATAATCGGCATCAGACATGAAACATAATCTATGTCGTTTTGTTGGTCTGACATTGGGGTACTCAAGTCGTCTGCGTTTTTTTGCTTCGCGTCGATGAGTTTTCTGCAGAAACAACTTCTCATGGGTTTGTTCTGGACAATGGCCCGTCAGAGTTTTAAATGGGCTTTGTTCCCAAAGATGACCTTTCTGAAAATGCAGCCCAGCAGCATAACACTTTTGATGAAAGGACCCCCGATGACCAAAGTTGATCCTTATCCCATAATTGTACTTTGCCAGCAAGTTCATGTAGAACTCTGCTGCATTGCTCATTTTGTTTTTGATTAATCTTGGGGCTTTCAGTACTAGACGATTGATCAGATGTTGAAATAAGACTAATAATAAAATAAAAATAAGTAAAATTAAATTTTGTATGTCTAAATAGTGTAAAATAACAAGACCAGACTGAACCATGTAATAAAAGTTATTATAACAGTTGGTTACAGTTAGTATAATTTTCTTAAATTAGTATTAAAATGAAATAAAGAATTGTATAAAAAGTAAAATATAATACTTTTCAGTTAATGGTATTTGAACCCTGTTACTCAAAGAAATATACTGCACATTTAAACACAGCTAACTGACTTGAAATGAAACAATGGTGTAATCACAGGATTTCAACGTAATTAAAAAATTTTAATAATTACTTTCAGTGAAAATTAAAAGCTTATGAAATGTATTCCAGAATAAATTTAGTATCACAAAGATGCATTTAATATGTCCCCTGAAATTCATGTAATAGAATATACAACCCGCCTTCCAACCAAAAAGGAAGGGGGGTCTCGTTCCCTACCTACCCTGGGTAACTACCAATAAAAAAAGGAAAACCAGAAATACGTAAAAAGTTCTAGAAAATTTACCCAAGTGGTCGAGCAAAAATTAGGACTATATTCACACAAAATAAAGGCTAGTCTTAGGCAACAAATAATGAAAAAGCAGAGTAATACTAAGCAGAGTGTTAATAAAGCCAACTTCATTTCGAAACTTCATATAAAATGTAAATATTTGTGTATGGCAGTTACTTGCTTCTAATATAACATATAAATTGCGGAAATATAAAGATAATAGAATATCATTACGCATTATAAGTCAGCACTGATTTACAAAATGAAAACCTAGTGATACCTTATGAATAAATAAGACAAAAAGCAAATAAATATATATATATGTATATATATATACATATATATGTATATATATGTATATATATATACACACACATATATCTATACACACACACATACATACAGAATGTATCAAAATTCATGTTCCAATGCTTGAGGTTAGAAAGCTCTTATTATTTGCAACCATTTTTGCCAATAAACATGTTGCCGGAAACGCGTAGTTAAGCCCCTGTAGCCCCAGAAAGAGTCAGCGTAGGCAACCCATTGGGCTTTGTGCGTGACAGACGATGCTGTGGTAAATTACGTGTTTACGACGCTGGGCAGCACTCAAGAGGACTGTACGATGTCGAATGCTGACCCCCGCCCCTTTTTACTTCCGTTGGTGGCGCCCTCACCTCTTTTCTTCCGTTCGTGCCGTGCCATAGCACTGCGCAGCGTGACATCGCAGTGTGTTTTGATATCACTGGTGGTCTGTCGTTGACTGTTCTGTCGTACAAGCAAACTCGTTGTGTCATTTCTTTCACTGTGGTTCTGAAAAGGGCGATGTTTTAGTGGAGCTCAATGGAGTACACGTTTAGTGAGTACACGGACATGCTGCTTGTTTACTGGGAAGCTAAACAAAATGGACGAGCCGCCCGTCATCTTTACGAAGAACGGTATCCGGGTTGTAGGATTCCAGCTCACACCATGTTTGCAAGACTTACTCAGCGAATGCGTGATACTGGTACATGTGCTGTCGCAAGACCAAATGCTGGTGCTCCACGCAGGGTTCTTACTCCCAGTTTTGAAGAAGATGTACTTCAGAGATTTGAGGACAGTCCGGATACAAGCACAAGGGCAGAAGGTTCCGATATGGACGCTGACAAAATGGCTGTTTGGCGAGTTCTTCATGAGCAACTCTTGTACCCGTACCACCTTCAAAAAGTGCAACACATGGGTCCGGCGGACTATCCTCTTCGCATGACCTTTTCTCGTTGGTACATTTGAAGAGTATTGAGGAACCCCGAGTTAGCGGTTTTATTCAGCGATGAAGCCAAGTTCAGTTACAGCTCGCCAGGAACGTTTTTCAGTTAATGTGTGGGCCGGTATTGTTGACGGCGTACTCATCTGCCTTTTTTTCTTCCGCCACGACTTACCGGCGCCGGATACCTCCACTTCCTTCAGAACGAACTACCAGGTCTTCTTGAAGAGGTTCCATTGCATGTCCGACGTGTGATGTGGTACCAACATGACGGGGCACCACCTCATTTTTCCCTGCAAGTGCGAGAGTATTTAAACCAAACATTTCCAAACCAATGGATTGGACGAGCGGGCCCTGTCACATGGCCGCCAAGGTCATCGGACCTAACCCCGTTATATTTCTTTCTGTGGAGTTAAGTAAAAGGGCTTATCTACGCTACACCAGTAGAAATGGTAGAAGAGCTTACACAGCGAATCATTGAAGCGTTCGAAATCATAAGGTCGACTCCACACATGCTCCAGCGTATCCGTGAAAACATGATTCGCCGTTGCCACCTCTGTGTCGCTATTTTGAGCCGTTCCTTTAGGCTGTCACGTTGTTAAAACGTATGCAACAATTTCAATGTTGTGAAACAAAGCCGAAGCTGTGATTGATTTCAGAGTGAAATTAAAATCTGTGCCACGATTAAAAAGGTTATTTCTCTACTCGAACATCCACAACATAACAATCTACAACGGGTTGCCTACGCTGACTCTTTCTGGGGCTACAGGGGCTTAACTACGAGTTTCAGGCAACATGTTTATTGGCAAAAATGGTTGCAAATAATAAGAGCTTTCTACCCTCAAGCGTTGTAACATGAATTTTGATACATCCTGTATACACACACACACACACACACACACACACACACACACACACACATATACATATATATACATATACACACACACATATATATATATACACACACACACATATATTACAAAAGTGTCCTACTGGGGGCCGGATTTAAATGTTTGCACACGCGAATATACGGTTTCTCGTCTTCCTGGTTATACACGATGAGCTGTTTGCCGTGACCTTCACGAAATATTGGCAGTACAGTCAAAAGCGCCGGGTATTGCCACACTATACGCCGGGGGGCGTCACTCAAATTGTTTAGTTCTGTGGGCAAAAAGGAAATCCAAAATCAAACTTTAAATTGCAAATAATCTTGACGTAAAGTCATACAAAATTGCGGCTGCACTCAAAGTTACTCAATGTCATACTAGGGAGCGTAGACTCGTTATATTTTCAGCATATCAAACAAGTAAGTCTAATCATCACAAGCCAACTATTATTGTGCTTCATAGATGAGAGCCCTTTTCAAATGTATGCTTCTTACGAAAATTCGTTTCTTGTCCCAAATCGGAAAAACAAATACTACGAGTCGCCTCTTTACCTTATCGTAGTTTTCGGTAGCGTGGCAGCTCATTATGCACCCGTCTAAGGCACGGCCCCATGCCTGCTGATGCCGGCATGGACTCTCGGTGCAGAGTCAAAGCGGTTTCTCTTGTCTCATGGCGGAACTCCTCAACACATCCATGCGCGGCGACTCGCAGTCCCACACTCCCGGTGGCACACAGTTCACACCTCGGCCGGCACTCAGGCGCTGGTGACGTCAGCCGCAAAGCGAAGTTACCGCTCCCAGTAGCCGTCCATAGAAACAAAATCTATATATATATAATATTTACGAAACTTGAAAGAAACCAAACAAAGAATAACCAATAAAAGAAGTAATTACAATAAATAAATAATTTTACAAACATATAGTGACTGACTTTTACAGATTAAAAAGGTCATTTAAAATGGAAATAATTCCGTAAAATCAATAAAGCCAAAATAAAATTATATAAATGTGGCCTGGTGGTCACAAATATATACAGGATAATGCCACCCCATGCTGTCTGCTATTGTATGAATGACTTCGGCTTGTGGGAATACCAGAAACACACATGCACATAATACTTTAATGCGTTAAACTCCCGCGGATTATAAAATCAATCGCATTATAAAATGTCACTGTGAATGTGCCTAAAAGCATATAACTTCAAAAACATGCACTTTACACTAGCAATTTACTACACTGTAATTTTTTGTAAGTTAAACACACATATTCATGTAAAATTAAAGATATTTGTAGATTTGTACATTTACATAAAAACAAATGTATTACTACAAAATAGTGTTCGCAGTAACAATAGGTTCATATCTTACCCGTATATTTATGTTTTGTGTTGTCCCAGTACCTCCAATAGTTAAAATAAACCATTTACTGAATAGCTTCTCGGTATTAACTGCACACAATAAATATAATAAAGTCAAATTATTGAACATAATATACTTGAGAATACAAATGCAATTAACTTTTTTTATTACTATACAAAAATAAAAAGTTATAAATTGAATAATATCACTGACTGAGAGCACCTTCGGCTCATATTATATATCCGTTTTTTAGTCTTAAAAATTATTTTATCACATTAGTGTCACCTTAACTGCAAGAACAATGATTAGACTTAAAAAAACCAGCAATAGAAGACTTCATTTTTCCAAATAGATCAATGGTGAACTGGGCAATGAGAGCAAAATTTAAAAAATAAACCTGAACAGCGCCATTAATTTAGTTTACAGTACTATTACCTTAAGGTTACATTGAATTAAAAAGTCAATAGATTAATGTTTGTAATGAAAACTAAACTGAGGTGTTGTCAAGTGCTTTCTGGTCAGTTTTCTATGAGGAGAATAGTTACAATTTATAGTCACTTACATTTAACTTAATTCATGTTATTCCAGGCCTCCTACAGGCGCCAGTTTGAGAATGGAATGCTGTCCAGCAAAGGAGCCAGCATTCTTGTTGCTGCTGCCAACGATGCGATGAACAAAGGAGAATTGAGTGTGGATGTAAACACACTAGCAGCCAGCTGGGAGTTGAAGGGTTTCTACAAGAAACTAAAATATATATTTGTGCAACTGAGAAAATTCACTAAATGTCCCAATTATAGTGATGAATACGTCGGCTATAGGTTTGTGAAATTTAAATTGCTTATATTGTGTGGCTTTGTATCAATTACCTAGAGGTTTGTTTGTGTGAAAATAATGCATAAACTCAATAGATCACTATAAGACCAAAGTTTCTTGGTACATTAAAGCAGTATTAACAATGCGCTTATGTGCGGTGTTTTGAACTGGTGTGCCACCTTTTATATGAAAGTGCAAACTTAACGTCAAGTGCCCGTTCATTTTATACATGTAAAGTTTAGCAAAGCTCAGTGCGTTACTATTTTTTAAGTGTTTGGTAGTACAAAGTTTTCAAATACAGTAGTCTGAAAAAAAAGGAGTTTTAGCCATGTTGGAAAGCTAGAAATTATTTTATGTAATATACACAATTTATTAAAAGTTCCATATGTTAAATTGAATGAAGCTTGTCTAATGAACAATTTTCAGTGATTTTTAACGTTAGGTGGTAGCACATCTAGTCCTGTGACTGTTCCCACCATTTAGACATGTCCATCGCCTCTGGTTCATCACAAAAACCTACTACCGACATAAACACACACATTATATCTGACATCGTCCGGGGCAACACCTCCGAGCCCGATACGCCAGTACCCTCCCACCTTCCCCTCCAGACACAGCATTCAAACCTCCCGCCACGTGTGTAGTGTGGGGATAGAGCGCCACGGACCTCGAAAAGATGGCCCGAGAGGCTTTTGTTGAGGCTACCCGGCAGCCATGTTTTTCCCGGCAGTTCTTCTTCGCCATCGCCGTGAGAGGGAGCTGAACTCTACGTAAACCGGACGTACCGCAGAGTGTTTATTTGAGTTACCTTGTAGAGTTGGGTTCGTAAATAAACGTGTGGACAATCTGTGCGTGCGCGCCTGTGAGAGTCAGCTCAATTCTACCACGTGCGTGTTGTCTGAGTGCCTGATCACGTGTTTGCCTCCTCGACGTCTGGCGTGTGGGACGCCGTAATCAACAGAGCGTGCCCGGCGCTGAGATCGGGCCAGGTCCAGGTGTCGCCGGGAACTGCAGCAAGGTGGTCGAGTCACTTCCTCACATGGGCAACGTCACACCCTGAGGCGAGTGTCTCCGCCGGGTCCGTGCCCCTTGACACGGTGGCGCCCAGTAAACTCGTACGTCTCATTAACAATACCCCCGACCATGTCATATCAGTACACACTTTAAATAAATAAATAAATTTAAAAAAAAAACAAGTTGTGTAGTAATTTAGTTACTGGCTTTTGATGCTAACCTTTACCAAAAAAAAAAATTTGTTTTATAATTTATAAAGAGCAATATTTTATTTTTTTTTTCATGGATAGGCATTATGGTTCTGTAACCATACCCAAAAATTAAGAATTTTTTATTGTTTGCTACTCTATTTGTTACAATCTTCCCATTCATAACTAGAATAAGATTGAAAACTCACTTTTCTGCAAAGAATATACTGCTTTGTAAAGAGCGGCTTTCCTCAAGCGACGACCATGGCGACCACTCGCACGCCCGGTCAAGGCCCGTTTCCCGGACATTGATTTCTGTAATGCCCGGTGCGCTTACAAGGAAAGCATGTTCGCTGCTCACGGCTCACAGCGGGCTGCGTGCACTCAGACACCGCGTGGCCGTAAGTACAGCAGTTGGCACACCTGGGACGGTTGGAGGATGGGCCGGGCGCATTAGCCGACTCATAACGTCTGCCGGCGGCAAAACTCGCCCCGACAGAGGGATCACTTACACTAGCCGCACACTCAACGGGCCGCGATGCGCGCACCGCGCGAGCGGGTACGGTGTTGACTTGAGACGTAAACTGAACATTAGGAGAATTGAATTTAGAATTAGAATTAGAATTAGAATTGGAAACATGAACAGACCTACCTGGAGAGGCCTTGGAGTGAAAATTCTCGTGATATTGTTTGACACTAGCAATCTATTTTCCACCTCTGCGCTCCACTTACGGAGAGCACTCAGACTAGAGGGAGGGCTAAGCATGGCGCTATGCTGTAACACTAGTGGAGACACGTTGCTAACAATAGATTGCGTTAATTCCTTTTCAGGGAGATTCAACTCCAGTACCTCAGCATAGGCCGCAACAGAATTAATGAATTGCAACAAAGGCTCCTCAGGCCTCTGAAACCTGAATACAAGTTCACGTTTACACGTTTCTAACACACGAGGCGGACAGGCAAACTGTAGCACAGCCGTCTTGAACTGTGCGAAGGTCTGATTCTGATTCATGACGTCAGTAAGCAGTGGCAAAAATGCTGGCCCAAACAGGCTCAGGAGAGCTTTCAAAAACTCCGCCTCACTGACTAACTTTAAACCAGCTAAACGTGCCGCGGCACTCAGAAAATCAAGAACCGCACGTGGTTCACTACTATCAAGACGTGGGAGAAGTTTCAAATTAGAAAAAAAAAATCTTTTCATTAAACCTGGAATTATTCTGAACTGGAATGGCGGGGTGGGGACTTGCCGAGACGGTACCTCGTCTGACGACTCCCAGGCGCCGCGCACGTGTCTGACGAGCAATCCACGAAGGGTCGCCACATTTGCGTCCTCCTCGAACGGAACGGCTTCCTCCGTCAAAACCTGGATGAGGTCGTCTCTCCGCAAATGGTATGTCCACCCGGTTGCCGGAGTCCCCATAGTGCATGACAAATAGAACAGAAACACGGAAGTACACACAGTCCTGCAGCAGAGTAGCGCAGTTGAAATAGGTCGGGGCCTATTAGGGATTGAAGGGAGACCAGAGCCTGGCTAGGACTGCAGATTACGTGATTGTAGCAGTTGGGTAATCAAGGTTAAAGGTTGCAAGTACACAGACATTTTTATTCAAACAATTAAATCAAAACAATAAATTACTGATGTTGTTAAGTCGATACAATTTTAGGCAAAGTTTAAATACAATAATCAAAGAACAATGATATAGGACAAAACGGGCTTCAATGGTAAGCCGGCTACACCGTGTAACGATCCCATTAAACAACGCAAATGACGTGAAGTAAGAGCAGTGTCTAGTATTACGATTCAAACATTTTACATTTTTCAAACTACTGCAAAGTGCAGTTTAAAGCGTTACAATGACAAAGCTACTGCAAGGCGCAGTTACATTTAAAGATTTACATAATTAAATAAAAGATCAAAACAGATGCAACGACGACTCAGGGAAAGAAAATCACCAAAAAAAAACAAAGTTTCCAAGTTAAATTACGTTAAGTCACGTAAAAACATTAATCCAAACTTATAATTTTCCAGGTGGCGGCCGAAAGGGAATTTAGACAAACAAATTACAAATATATGACTACATTAAAGCAAGGGCCACCGCCTCACACATAACTCAATTCCAACTTACATGTTTCCCCTGAGGTCGCACACACACGTAGGTCTAAGTTGACCTAAACGACTACATGTTCGTAGACTACAACCGCTGACAACCGAGCCTGACAAAAAATCAAGGAAGAAAGAGGCCTCCTGACCAACAAACACAGCTTTTATAACATCGCGCCGCAGCGCGCGCATGCGCCAATCAACGAGAGGAGGGGTGAATGAGTAGACATAGAAACACTAGGGAGGGGGAGAAAGGAGGGAGAAGGAGCAGGGGAGCGAAGTGCCGGAAGCCGATGCGGCGCGCACAGTTCAAATCGCTACAATACAAAACTGAACTTTAAACTTTTTTGATGTGTTAACATGTTAGCTCTCGTATGTGGCATTTGGGAGGAGTAATTAAATTAATGGAAAGGAAGTGTGTAAACATGGTGCTGCCATCTGTTGAAGTCTCAGAAATCTCCAAATTCTCAAAAAAGGTGGTGAACCCGCATGGTTCATCTGTATTTATTGACTTTCACGAACATTGAGGGATATACTCTCTCTCTCCCCCTCTCTCTCTATCTAACGATTTATTTATCTATCTATCTATTTCTCTCTTTCTATCCATCTATCTCTCTTCTGCTTTATAAATCTGTAGCTTTGTAACGTTGCAAGACCCTGCCCTCCTAGCTAAATAATTTTCTTTTAAACTTCTTTTCTGTATATGTAAGTATTAATAAGTCAATGTTTTTTGAGTGATGTATATGTTATGAAACAGTAGAATCAGACGTTATGAATATTAATATATGCTATTTGCACGTGCTATGTGTTTTAAGAAGGTATTTTGTATTTTATTAGACATTTTTAATCATTACTATTTTTTATGTAATTATTCACAAATGAGCAGTTGTACTAGATTTTTGCCTGTTTGGGCCTACTTTTTCAGGTTTTTCTAAATAAGTTGAATTTTGTCATGTAATTTGTATTATAATTGCTGTTCTTAATTTTAATTAACGTGTTGCATAATTCTAGAACAAGGGATTGTGTCTGGTGTGATGGTTAGAAAGAGAGGCATAAGAGGCCTGTAAGTGTGAGTGAGAAAGAAACTGCTTCCCCGCCAACCGAGACAAAGACGGTAATTCCCCCACTGCGTGGGAACTGAGTGATAACTGCTGTCTCACGGTGTGGGAGAGAGAACGAGAATGGGAGTCCCCGATTTTGATGTGAAATTGAAAAGAGACAGATCAAGGGAAGCCCCGAGTTCTGTGTGTACAGGGTTTTTTCATGTATTGTAATTTGTTCTGTGATTGGCTTGTGTCTGTAAGTGTGAATGAAGCGTGTGTGTGATTGGTCGGTGGAGTCATGTGATTTCTCCTCCCTGCGTGGAGGAGACCGTGACAAGACTTCACCAGTCGTCTGCCGATTGCTGCACCAGTAGGTCGCGTTCGGTGGCTTCTCGCCAAATTATGAAGTAATTTGTTAATAGATCATTTAACGTTGGTGGTCAGAGCCATGCCAAGTATTAAATTAAACTAATTTTCTTTTTATTTCGTTCGGGCAGTATTTAGAATTTTTGATCACTTTCGTCGGCGTTTTGGCTCGTGGCGAAATATGTTTTTGCTGGGTGCGGTCATGTTTAAGGCCGCACTAATTTTGTGTACACCAATCCCTCGCATAGCACGTCTTCAATTAATGCGAATTCAGTTAGCACGATGTAAATTTTACTGCCCTAGTCTCGAATAGCACGTCTGTAAATTTCGGTTAGCACGAAATCGCTACAGGCTAAAAAAAATCTCGGAAACGACGCGACGTCAGGTATGGGATTCGAGGGGGGAAGAGTGGTTTGTAATGCGAGGGGAAAGAGATGCGCACGCAGATAAACAAACACCGGGCCGTACTGTTGATGCCCGGCCGCAGACCAGGCCGTACCGTTGATGCCCGGCTGCAGACCAGGCCGTACCGTTGATGCCCGGCCGCAGACCAGGCCGTGATTAATTGCGCAGCTGCAGTTGGAATAATGGCTTCCAAGCGAGAGGGTGATGCATCGTGTTCAACAAGTGTTAAGAAACGTAAAACTATTTGTCTTGAGACAAAACTTGAAGTTATACGGCGTGCTGAATGTAATGAAGGACATACGTATATTGGTCGTGCTTTAGGTTTAACAGAGTCAACTGTGCGGACAATTGTGCGAAATAAGGACTCTATAAAACGTCTGTGTAAGTCTGATGCTGTTGGTACTAGCGGAAATGTTTTTGATATTAGATATAGGAACCGAAATGAACACGTGATTCACATGGAGAGATTGTTGAATGAGTGGTGCAGTGAAAAAAATCATGGGCCTGATAGGATTGGTGTGAATCAAGCTGTGATACGGGAGAAAGCACTTTTAATTTTTGAAAAGTTAAAAAGTAAATATCCGGACAGTAACGTCAGTTTTTCTGCCAGCAAAGGGTGGTTTGAAAAGTTTGTTAAAAGATACAATTTGCACTGCATAAAGAAGAAAGGCGAGGCCGCGAGTGCAGATTCAGAAGCAGCTGAAAACTTTCCAGATGTTCTTGAAGATATTATAACTGAAGGAGGATACAGTGCACAGCAAGTGTATAATGTTGATGAATCTAGAATTTATTGGAAAAAAATGCCAGACCGAACATACATCGCTAAGGATGAAAAAGCCGCACCAGGATTCAAAATATCAAAAGATCGCTTTACACTTTTACTGGGAAGCAATGCAGCTGGTGACCATAAATTAAAACCACTTTTAGTGTATCATTCGGAAAATCCAAGGGCACTGAAAGGATACGCCAAGAGTCATTTACCAGTGATATGGAAAGCTAATCACAAAGGTTGGATGACTGCCGCCCTTTTCAGTGACTGGTTTCGCAACTTTTTCGTACCAGAAGTAACTGCATACAACAAGAGACACAATGTGGATAACAAAATGTTGTTAATTTTGGATAACGCACCTGGTCATCCAACAGAAATAACTCATTTGTTTGAAAATGTAAAAGTGGTGTTTTTACCAAAGAACACAACATCGCTGTTGCAACCAATGGATCAGGGCGTTATTGCAACATTTAAAGCTTATTATCTTCGACGTACATTCCGCCATCTCATTGCGGCCATGGATGGGGACAATAAACAAACCACTAAAGAATTCTGGAAGTCATACAACATTAAAAATGCCATCGACAACATTGATGAGAGCTGGAAGGAAATATCGATGTCCTGCCTTCAAGGCGTCTGGAAAAAGTTGTGCCCTTCTTTCACAGAGGAATTCCGGGGGTTCGAATCTAACGAAGACCATTTGAAAGATGTGACAGTTGATATCGTGGACATGGGCCATCATCTAGGATTCGACGAACTCGAGTCGCACGATGTGAACCAACTGCTGGACTCGCATTCTCAGGAACTCACAGCTGACGAAATAATTGAACTTGACGAGGAACAGTGTTTAGTTCCAGATAAAGAAGAAAATGCCGAACCTTAGAGAGAACTAAATAAGAAAGATGTCGCCAAATTTTTTTGTTTAATAAACGAAGCATTCTCTATCCTAGAAGAAAATGATCCCGATGATGAACGCAAAAACACTGTGATTAAAGGAATCAAACAAGAATGTGAAGTTTACAAAACTTTTTTGACAGAACAGAAACCAAAGCAGATGAAATTGGACACGTTTTTTAAAAAAAAAGCAATATGATAGTGTTAATTTCACCCCAGAAAATATTTAACTAACTTTTATGTTTTGTATATGTACATATTGTACATATTTTAATGTTATGTTTATGCTCTAGGGAAAATCTAAATCTGTTTATCTGTTAACTGATTTGTTTACATAGCCGCTTTTATAAGAGGTGTGCATAACAAATTAAATATTTACACATGGCTGTGTGTTTTAAAGTTATATAAAACCGGTTCTTAATTTCATAAAAGTGTTTTAATTTTGTTAAGTTTTAAACGTAATAACAAAGGATCCAGCTGCTTGCAACAGCAGGCAGACAGACGCACGCGCGTGTTGAAGGTCACACCTGGGCGGGCAAGCCAACCTGCTGACTGACGGTAAATATGTTACCACTTATCTCCCGTTACACTGTGCCATGTTTTCTTTATCTAACGTATTCGGTGGTAGGCTTAAAAAGATAAATGATATGACATATGCATTTTCAAGTATTATTCTACGCATTTATATTATGTAAAGATTACTTCCCTACACATCTTGGAACATATTAAATAATTTAGCCTTATATTTATGGGGACTAATGCTTCAGAATACGCGATTTCGATTAACACAAACATTTTTAGGAACGAATTAGTCGTGCTAAGTGAGGGATTGGTGTACTTGCAGTAAAAGATTACTGAAGGACGTTATTTTTAGTTAATTCACATCGCGCAAACTGTGAGCATTTTTCGACGGGCGAATGTATGTGGAATGAGTGAGCAGTATCTTTTGGAAGTGTTTGGATTCGTCTGTGCATTCTAGTTTGAAAAAATAAAACAAACACTTAAAAATTGGCACAACATCTGTTTATTTTTGTATATAACGAACTGTTATAGCTTAAATGAACCTAACAATTTTAGCATGTACATACACTTAGTATAATCTTAATCTGCCAAACAAATATAGTGTAGCTGCAGCTAAATACAGTTGTCTGTACATTATCATAATTTTATATTGGTGAATCGCAGAAATTTAAATTTTTTTCTGTAGGAGACAAAATGAAAAAGGTAAGACAAAAGCAAGTTTACATAATGTTACAAACCTCACATCAGGACGTGAGCAGTTCATAGGCCAATTAATGACAGTTCTGAATTTTAAAAAAAGTATCATAGTTTTGGAGTTATGAAGATGTCTATTTTTTGTATACCAAATTATTAGATACTATGACGGTTCTGAATTTAAAAAAAGTATCGTAGTTGTAGATGTCTATTTTTTGTATACCAAATTATTAGTTACTGCTGCTAAGAATTTCCATATTATACTATTCTAATTTGTGCTGTGATATTATCACGGTGTACACATTCTGGAAAGTTAGGAAAAAGTCGGGGAATTTGAAATGGGTCAGGAAATTTACTTGAAATTCTGGACAAGTAATGGAAATTAAACAGTAGTAGTAATTTGAGAGGAAAATTTCATGCTCCAATTGTAATCACTTTAAAACTATATTTTTTTAAAGTATTTATAACTGTCTAATTGGCTTAACAACTGTTCACCACTTATCACCTAATATTGTATCCAGCATTTATGAGTTTTATTTTTGATTTAATTTACACGTAGGTAAAAGATAATACACTCTTTACATGAAAAGGTGAGACTTTATTTGATCCATCCTTCAGCAAACATTCAGAAATTGACACCTCATTATTGACACCAGAATAAGTAATAACGTATAAATTTTTATTTTGTTAATTTCTTAAAATATCCAGCTACCCAAGTCCGAAGACATGCAAACCTGTCTCATCTCATCTCATCTTTGAACAGAGTGTATGTAGTAAAACCTTTTTTTCTGCAATGCCTGCGTGCTTGTTAGTCCAAGAAACAAGGGTTTCTACCTCTAAAAATTTTGTTCAAAGCTGAATTTTTCACAGTGGTAGAATCTACTATGCTTAACAACATACCGAAAGTTTATCGCTGTAGATCTTGTGCATATTACCGAAAATGTACAGTTAATTCCTAGATGATATCAACATACAGCAGTACATTAAATTGCTTCGCATAGTTTTTAACATAGACTCTCCATAAACTTACCAAAATAATCTATACACGCCATTATACACATTCATATTAAAAAACATTCCGAATTTTAATATTAAAGTTAAGATATATATTATTAAGTAATGAAATAAGTCTCTATCATGAACATGAAAACCCCATTCATCTAACAATAAAGTGTATGATTAAGTTGTTGCATATTTCTTAAGCTATAAAATGGAATATTTTACAACAGGCTAGCGTAATTGATTGCATTGCTAGAAAATACCGAGCGTAGCAGTGTTGTGTACGTACTACGACAGTGCTATAGCCGCATGGGTTGAGGTGACATTCAGTCCCATGAAATCGATGTTTTTCTAATCTCTGGAAAATTTGACACAAACGAAAATTTAGTATAGTGATAATATCAACGTTTTCTAGTAACATGAGAAAAGTTTACCTCCACGAACCTTGTGTCGCACCAAAAACATTCAGTTAAGTCTTTAATTATATGTACCTTCTTGAGCGCTCCACAATATTGCATTCTGTAACAGTGATTATTATAGTAGATATTCAGTAAACCAAACCATAATTAACTGCAAACTTCAATATTTATGACTAATTATATGCTTTAAATAGGTGTATTTGTTGAGAGTCTGGTACAATTGTTCTCACCCCTGAAGCGTTCCTAGTGCGGTACTGTGTACCATACTGCAGTGCTGCTAAAGTCTTTCATGAAAATGTTGATATTAGAACTGAATTTAATTTCCATTTGGGTCAATTTTTCCCGAGATTAGAAAACTTCATTTCGTGGGAGTGAATGTCACCCCAGCCATACGGCTGTAGCACTGTCGCAATAGGTACACAACACTGCTACACATGGAATGCTCTAGCAATGTAATCAATTATGCTATCCTCTTAAAAAATATGAAAAATTTTTAAAAATTTCATTTGTATCATTCTTGCATTTTGTTTTTTTACCAAGTGCATTGTCTTAAATGAAAATAGAGGTATTGAGAGCACAGGAAAAAAAAATAGTTCTCTTGCAAAATGATGTGAAATAGTATGCTCTCAAGAGACTGCTGTATAAATTGAGACACTGCCTTAATGTGAAGAAATGTGGGTAAAAGCAGCAAAGAATATTGTTTGGTACTCTGTGATTTGGGCATGAGTTCTGTATTTGGCAGGGCTCAGACAAATGCCTGTTGAAAAGGCTGTGCGAGAATGACTGTTTAGAAAAAATACTCCGTCTCTACATGATTCCATTAATTGTGAACTGGACTTTACAAGTTTGCATGCAGAAATGCAGTTTATTATCGTATCTGTGATCCAATTTTTGGTTTGACTTAATCACAATTCTTTTTTTACCTGTTTTAAACTACTATCTAATTTATGTATGGTTTCAGATGGCAAGAGATTTTTTTCAATATAGCAACCCATCAAATATTTAACTTGTGTATTTACTTTGTGGTATTCATCAATGCTGTGCCAATTATCCTGCAGATAACTCGAAAACCACCACGGGGTTTTGAAGAGGCTAAAACATATGCTTTTATCAACACCGCCTTTGTTGTGATCTATTTCACACAAATTTTTATTAAGGTAATAAAGAAAATAATTACTATTTGTGTAGTACTTTTTTTTGTTATGTTGTCAAAAAATCAACTGAGCTTACTAAGTTACAATAAAATAAAATGGCTTTTTTTTTCCAATGTAATTTATGGTACTGTATATATAATTGTTGCATAAAGTGGCATTTAATATCATTAGTTGATTTTACTTTAATCTTTTCAGATGCTGGCATTTGGCTTCATTCAGTTTCTTCATTGTCACTGGAATAAAGTGACTGCATTGATAAAGTTGATCTCTCTCGCGGATTTGAGCATCGACTATGTCAGTAACTTTGTGAGTCCAACTGACCCAACAATTACTTTAGTTGCGTTTGTCTTTTTGGTACTGCGGTTCCTTCACTTCCAGAGTCCTTTAAGGGTAAGTCTGCAAAATAGTTTAGTTCTGCAAGTGATTTCTATTCTCACTCAGTATAATTGAGCCTGAGTGAACTGAAATGTTGACTTAGCTGCATTGTTATATGCCCAAGCAGCGTTTTCTCTGAGCCTGAAGCAAACAAAAGCATATATGCTCACCCTTTCATTTGTTAAGACATGAAAAGTTCAAAATATTTATTAACATTTTTCTTTTATCAAGTTGTCTACCCATAATACTTGGAAGGACAGTCCATGGTGGTTGCTGCCCAACTAAGGCTATTAGTAGGGGAGCCCATGAGGCTAAAAGGGGATTTGCTCAAGCGTCATGGGGACTTCTTGGCTTTTGAAGATTAGATGATAGGAAGAATAAAAGGTTACATAATGTTTTCTCTTTGAGCGATGGGAGAAGCGTCTACAGGTTTTCAAAAATGTAAAAATGAACCATCACATAGAAATACTTGAGCGTGACAGGTATTGATAGTTTGATATCTCTGATATCAAAAATATACTAATCTGCTGGCTTGTGTGGTGGGGATGGTCATCCAGAAAGGTAGAAAATTGAAAAAAAAAAGTATTTGAGCATGTCAGATATTCAGAGGGGATTTTAAGTGAACCCTAAAAATGCTCCCATTCAAAAGACTGACGATTCAGAAGTGATGCAAGCTGGTAGTAAATTTTTGAAAATGCAAAAAAAAAAAAAAACCTCCAAATTTAAATATTCCAGCGTGTCAGATTTTTATACAGACGGTTCAGCTTGATGTCCCAGTCGTGGTAGCCTAAAATCTGAGGATTATGTGGAGGGGAATTCTTAATTTGAACGCTTTGAAATTTTTTTTTTATAGATTTTTTTTTCTTTTCAATAATCATGAAATGTGACAAATAAAAGCACAAAAGATTAAGTAGATATTTATAAATATAATTTAATAAAAAAAATTTAATAAAATATAATTTTTGAAAATATATATTTTTTTCAATCTTCATCGTCATCTGAGGGATTATCGTCTTACTGAAAATCTACTGATTCAATTGGGTCGTCGAAAATAATTGTGGTTTCCATATTTGTAACAAGAAATCGTTATAACACTTAATAATATTTAATTTATTCCGTGAAAAGCGTGTTATTCAAGTATTGAAAAGAAATATACCTAAATCAGAAGTATCTCCTAGACTAACTGGTGTTATGACAACATCTTCACAGGCTTCTGGTAGGTGATTACCAATGAACCAGGTGCGAGAGAGTCAGAGATAGGGAAATAGTGAAAGTGAAAGAGAGGCGTGGAGTGGGAAATACATGCTTTACCCCAGATACACGCACTAAATTTTTTAGCCTTTTTTGTTACTTCGGCTTATGGAAATCAGCAAATTATATTTTCCCCGTTATTTTTGCATTATTTCATTCAAAATAAAAAAAATCAACCATGCTGGAGAATGTCAAGACGACTTTTTTTGCATGTTTGTGACCCTCCTACTTCCTTACGTTACACTCAAATCATCATATTATTGAAATGCATACTTTTCAGCTAGTAATTAACCCACCTTACCTTAATTTGACGCAATTGAGTATTTCTGATCAATTTTTTTTTTCTATTCTGGGTTGCCCTAGATGCACGTTCCTATATAAAGGGCTTATATAATGGTGGAGTTACTCAACAAAATGCAAGGTATCCTCCCTTATGTTAATATGCTGCGCGTGAGTAAATCCCAAAATTCCCTATTGGGCTCCCCTACTATATATATGTCCAAATCATTGTTGCATTTTTTATTTGTTAATATTGCTGCTTTAATAATTCTGGAGTGGTTTGTAAATGTTGGAAAAATGAATATAGTTTAAAAAACTAAAGAAACATGCTTTTTAAGCGCCCCATGCTTTTTTCTCATTTATACTAGTATTGCTTATATACTATTGTCATAAATTAAATTTTAAAATTATTTTTAACTTTTTAGTTTGATAATCTTTAAAAGCATGTTTCTTTAGTTTTTTAAACTATATTTATTTTTAACTTTTTAGTTTGATATCCTTTAAAAGCATGTTTTTTTAGTTTTTTAAACTATATTTATGTATAATTATCATAGGGAAATGAGTTACCAACACTACCTATTACCATCTGAGATAACTATTTGGAGTTGCAACGTCACAAAGAAATGGTAAAGTCTCTCCGAATCATTTACAGTTAGATGTATGGATATAATCTTAGAATTTACCGGGGAAAAAAAAAAACATTTTTTTTTTTTCGGTGTGGCCGGGAGTAGAACCCACGATTGCTGAATCCGAAAGCTGACGTCACAGATGTCGCGTGCCTTAGACCGCTCGGCTAACGAAGGTAATGAAATTGGTGGGACATTTTTACAGTGATGAGACACTCACTCTTAGTCGAAAGAGTTACAGACGGACAGACAAACAAACATACAGGTGAAGCTAATATAAAGCATGTAAAAAGGCACAGATTTGTAGCATTTTTGCATGTGCGAGCCTATGTGGACTTATTATATAAAAATGTGTCAACACAAAGGTATTTAGAACTGAGTAAATGGCCAGTAGTGTGACAGTGGTTGAATGTTTGGCCCCTAAATGGCACAGTGACATGGAAAGTCGGTAAAATAATTTTTGCTTCATTAATATAGAGAGTAATTTTACTTGCACAGCTATGTCAATAACTCATTTTTTTTCTTAATTTTGTTGGTTAATTCATTTTTGCATAACACAATCTATAAGTGATATCAAACTGAATCTTTAATTTGAATCCCAGAGTGTACCTCAAATCTACCATTCGATACAAATCTAGGTCTCAAGGGTGAAAAATAAAATAATGTGTTTGAAACGAAAAATATAAACTGTGGTGTTAAAGCATTCAACCCTTTTAAATGTTTGTTTTACTTAGTAAGTTTCCAGTATCAATACATTTATTAATAATTTTGTAAATACAGATATTTTGTACAATATCTTGAGAAATGACAGTAAGAGAGATGTGAAGGAAAAAAATAGACCTTATAAACTTCAGAATTGTCAAAGTAAAATTTTTGAATTTACTAGATTTCATCAAATATATTTCTTAGAATCTTTTTCCTCGAATCTCAATACATTCAAATATTTGATTTGAGGATTTTCCAGGTCCATCCCTAATATTTACATGTTCAAGACATACGAGCTGGGGCTATTAAATAATCGGACTGATGCTACTCCCAGCAAACTGTGAGCATGCCGCGATATGTTTAAAAATGACTGTGTCTGATGATCCTTCCCCCACCCTGAGCTTGCTAGACAAGCCAGCAAGTTGCTCAGTTGACTGTACGAGTTGATTGAATTAGTCTACACACTAGTGACGCGTCGAAAAAATGCCAAGTGGTCAGACAAAGCAACAGGTTAACCTCAAGTTTCTTATTAAACTAGGGAAAACTGCCACAGAAGCTTATGCAATGTTGAAAGAAGTCTACTGGAACGAATGTTTATACCACACGCAAGTTTTTGAGTGGTTTAAACATTTTAAACAAGGGCGTGAAACAACCAAAGACGATCGGCGCCCAGGACGGCCCTCAACGTCAAAAAAGGACGAAAACATTAAACTAATTGGTAAATTAATCCGCGCTGATCGTCGTCTCAGCATCGGAGGGCTTGCTGAAATGACAGGAATCAACAAGAAAGTGTTCGACAGATTTTGCATGAATCATTTAACATGCGGGAGGTTTGCGCAAAATTGGTGCCGAGACTTCACTTCAGAGCAAAAGGAATCAAGAAAGAACATTTGTACTGCCATCCTAAACAACATCGCCACTAATCCAGATTTGTTAGACAAGATGATTACTTGTGATGAATCGTGGTTTTTTTAGTTACGATTCTGAAACAAAAAGGCAATCCATGCATTGGAAGAGCTCAAGCTCGTCATGGTATAAAAATATCCAGGATGAGCAAATCCAAATTCAAAGCAATGTTGATTGTCTTTTTCGACATTCGTGGCATTGTCTACGTTCACTGGGTACCCGAGGGTCAGACTTTCAATCAACATTTCTACATCGAGGTTCTGACAGCCCTACGTGAGTATGTGAGAAGACGAAGACCCGATTTGTGGAAGACCAAGTCCTAGATCCTTCACCAAGACAATGCACCAGCCCATTCTGTCTTGTCTGTGAAAGTGTTCCTCGCAAAAATATGTAAAAATAATGGTGTTATCACCAATTATTTCAATGAAATAATTTTGCAGCAATGACAAAATTTGTGGTGGTTATAGACAGTCATTCAATTAAACATAATCCAGATGCTCAGTGTTCCATTTTTAATACTCTCTCTGTAATTTACAATAAAAAAAAATTTCAGTTCCATCTTCAAAGACATATATCAATCAGCCTTGGAAAACACGCTAGACCATAAGTACATAGGTTTGAACTTGTTTTGTCATTAAAGAGGCAAATGGTTGCAATATAATACCTCTATGAGAGCACAAACTAAATATTATTCTTATTTATTCTTTGATTTTTGTTTATCTTGCCTTACATGTATTTAACCCAATTATTCTTTATATTTCCTTACTGCACTAAAATATGTTTTGCCTGCAGTTATTTCCCTAAGCGTTGAGCTTGTTTAATTATTCATATTTTGATTGAACCCAACAAAGTTAATTAAAATTTTTAAGTTTACATTGTGTTATAATAAGAGGTTGAACTTATAAGACAGAATGCTATTGGCGGTTAGGCCCTTCACTCTGATTATATATCTTATTTTGTCAGTGCTGTTTTCATTTTTCACACAATATCTTTCAGAATCATGGACAGCATTTCAAAAAGTTTCCATTTTCGAAAACAGCAGTAATAGTTCCATAGTCGTACTATGAGTATATATTAAGAGGCCGTGTCACAAATTTGCGCTCCTATCTATATCAATGTTATTTTAAAAGGCAGTTTTTCTCAAAGTCTATAAGAGGTAGGGGCCGGAAATTTTGCCTACTGAAAGTATACAATACATTTAACATAACCGCTTTTTTCAAATTTATTTATCATATCATATATTATTTCTGTGATGAAAATAATATTATCAATATTTTGATTTGTCCAGATACATTGAAATTTTGCTTATATTTATAATTATTTAGCAAAAACTGAAAACGCCATTGAAATATATTGCATATTACCTTCCGATCAGTGTCTTCATGATCATGATGGGTTTATAAACCTGGGTGTAATCAAGTCTTTAACTATTACATGACAACATTTATACTTAATAATTTGGAGATATGCCTTTTCTATCCTCAGCCCCTGAGCTTTTACTATCTGGTCTGGCGACCGACCTGACACTCTTCAACCACCCCAGGGGTCTCCGATTACACATCTTATCAAAAAAAAAAAAAAAAGCTGTTCGTTCATTTGTTTTTGTGTTCGAGCGAAGGTTTACTTCTCCATTAGTGCCACAGAATTCACACATTTATGCCAAGGGAATATTCCGCTGATGTGACGCCATACGAATGTATTATTCGCGACCATACAACTTTTTTGTTTGTCATCGGGAAAATGACGCCGCAGTTTGATTTTTTGTGGTGATATAAAATAAATTTTCTTGGAATGTTCATTTTAAATTGAGCATTTTTAAATGTCAGCGTAGAATATGCTTATCTGCCCATTTTGTTTCTTTCCATAATAATGAGTAAAGTTAACATTGTCATAGACATTTTATTATATTCGTTTGCCGTCCAAGTACAAATGTCACACTATATCGCACGTAATTATATTTTTTTTACTAATTTGTTAGTTGTCATTTTATTTAAGTTATAAATAACATTAATAAAAATTATTACTTAATAGTCCAGAATAGAGATTGAGTTATTATTCATTTAATAGGGGTTTAAAATATGGTACTACATACATATTTATATTATCTTGTTGTCTTCTTTGTAACTTTACTGGAAGAATGGCATTTGGTATGTATGTTAACTCACAATGAAAATACTTCAGAAGTACTCAATTAACAGTGAACAACCTAGGGCCTATACTAATTTCATTATGTTCATGAAATATAATTGATATTACTAATAATGAACTGTATGTGTTTTGCGTAGAGATATCGTACGAACTGTATGTGGTACAGACCAACATTAGCTAAGACTCTGTAAATAAGTAATTTCAGTTAATGTGTAGAGAATATTAAAAGTTAGAAATAATGATATATATAAAACAATGCAGAGTTATCAGCATAAAAATAGAAGTTGTTTTTACGTAGCGCCTACTGGAATGTATATTTTGTGTGGAATTATGTGGTATGATTAGTATTCTCTTATTGTAAGTGTGTTTTGTTAAAATCTTATAAAACATCACTTACTGTTGAAGGATTTTCATTTTTTTTGTGATGATCTTACTTAAACAAGTTTTAATTATATTACACATGTATATTTTAAAAGCATTTTAATGTATACTTATAGAATTGTAATAGGCTTTATACGGTCTCTCACGATGCATGTGAGCATCTATAATTAATAGAGACCGGAAAAATTCGCGGATTCATTCGGCGATAGGCTAGAAGTCAAATACATATACCTTTTAGATGATTTTGCTATTGGCTTACTGTTCATCTGGACGAATCTCAACCAATTATAAAACACCAACCAAAGAAGGATCGAATCACAGACAAACAAGCTGAGACGACTAACAAGTCAGCAGCAAATGAACTGCCGTTATTTGCCCGAGTGTACAGGGGAATGTGCAGTCTATCTTGAAGGCCGTCGAAACCGCGAATTTTTCCGGTCCCTAATCTACATCAATATTATGGCTGTTTCACAAGATCAAATATTTATTGAATTCAATCTGTTGCATTCATTGTACATGATTTTCGATATGTACATTGAATTCAATACAAATTGAAGATGTTACTCAACTAAGCTTATTCTTATTAACTTATAAGTATTTTGTTTGTTCAGTACATAAAAGTAAAAGATTCGTTATTATTTAAATAATGAGCATCTTTAAGCAATAACGTTTTCAAAATATTTACATAAACATAATGGAATATATTTTTTAAATACTTTATATCTACGATCACATCAACGGCAGTATTATGTAATGAATGAGGTAATGAAATATCTTGAAAGGATATTTTCTTCTCTGTAAAGTAAATTTGTAATGCAGCCCTCTTAATGTTAGTCTTGTGAGTTATTTCGTCTTCTAATATGCTACAGCAATGTATAAAATTAAGTTTTGTTAGTGTTTTAGTCTTGTGTAATGTTAAAGTGTAATGTGATAAATTCAATAATTTTTTTGTAAGTTCGTATTCATAAAGGTAGGCTACATATCGTATTAAGATAAATAGTATAATATTTGTAAATTTAAATTCTTTGAAACAACGTCGATAAGAGGTTCACCTACCTCTGTTAAACTGTATGATGGTGCATTGTAAAAAATTAGGTAGTCTGACTTAAGTGAGATTGTATTTAGATTGTGTGTGATGCATATGCAATATCTAAGCATATGCATTTATGTTATTATCCTTTTAAAACGTTACATGATGAATTTCGTATACTTTTTAATGTCAACTAACATTATTTATCACGGACTATTACATCCATATAAAGAATAATTACCACATGTTTGAAGATTAATTGTATTCCGATACGTTTAAAGTATTAAAATTTTTAGATTCGACTCATACCATAGTTGTATAAGTGAGGTTTCTTGATTCTGAATCCCTGCATCCGCAATTTCCTAGTGAGCCGCCGGTCAGATTGTCATCCTCTCAGATTGTCGAGGAACCAGATACATTTTTCGTCGAGTAAACTCGAGCTGTCAACCTTCCCACTAATCCTGTGATAAGGGTATAGTAGCTTTATCACGCGCTGCGGCTACAGTTCCTTCGGTTGAAAAAGCCACTAAATCTCACTGTTAAAAGAGAGAACTTCTAGAGCAGAATATTGGAAATAAAATTTTACTGACACGGCCTCTTAAAACTAGCTCCTGCATGAAAGACTTCTGGTTAAGTTAAAGATACTTATTCTAAGCAGTGGAAGCTGGTATTATATTGATTGACTAATATCTGTAATATAGATATTTATAATTCTCTACCATTACAACAAATAAAAAGAAGTTGAAGGAATTGCCATTCAGTGGACATTCTACATTGGTATAAGAAGAGTTATACATCATTGAAGAATAAATACAAAACTTCCTACAAAAGGAATAGATAGTCTTAGGTACTACAACGTCAAAGAGGTAGTTACCATCAAGAGAAACTCCTAGAGCTGTCTGTCAAATATACAGTCGCTGCTAGCAGATTACTACAGTCGCTTGATTAAAGAAACTACAAAGAATGTACGCCATTCCAACATTCCGAAGGAAAAATGTCGTTCTGTTGGCGGAGTACCATGGAATAGTAGACATAGAGGACATCACTGCCGAGTTGAACTTCAATTCCTGCTGTATCAGCATTAATCAATCCAGAACAGCCAAGTCTGAAGGAAGTACATTCTCCTCATCTTCAGTCGCAGTTCGACATCGCAGAATGGAGGCCTAATCCAAGAGGGTCATCGACATCACCATATCCTGGTATATGTCTAACTGAAGTGGGTCTTTCTCCCCAAGTAAACGCCAGAATCTTCGCACCCCATATTATACAAATTAATCTGTCCCATGACAATATTGTGATTTTGAATCTTTTTACTTCAAAACTAGTTAACTGCCTCCTAAGTTCAACCTCCAAGATTCTAAACAACCTATGATATGATTTTTTCTATAATATTCATCGTAAACTGTCTTCTAATATTAAACACAAAACAGATGGTGTATTTTTTGCCCTTATAAATACTAGAGTCAATTTAATAATTTTTGTTGAGTTAACCTTTGTGCTTATATTAGAGTTTACCTCCTGCTTGTCCGTTTGCTGAACCACTGAGCACACTTAGCTAGAGCATTTGAAATAAAAGTTTTACACTTATAATTAATTTAAACTTGAATGTGATAAATATTTAGAACACCATAGATGCAGCACACGTAACTGATCCCCCTTTGATTATGAGAAATAATGAAATAATGATTTGCAATGTTTGTTTTGATAGCTAATAGAGAGAATTAGCATAGTAGCCTGTGATAACTGAGACCATCTGTTATTTAAATTTAAATTAAGAACCGGGGTTTATGAGTGATAGTGTATATTGTGTATATTGTTTAGGTTTTGTGGAAGTGTTTCGTCACTGGAGCACTCTGACCATTAATAATTACACACAATATTCTACACTTAATCTGCATTTTATTCCAAGTATATTTTATGACCCTGAACATAATAAAAGGTTTAAACATAAAGTACTTCTTGAACACTATTATATTATTTAAATTTCAGGTTAGAGTCATAGAGATTACGGCAGTTCTTTTCATTTCATTTGTGCTGTGGTTTTGCCTTAGAGTAGAAAGTTACTCTAGACAGTATACGTCTTTCGAATCATTACCTCAAGGGGCAGCTCCACTTCGTGATGAACCTGCAGTTGAAGTTTATCTGCCTAATTAGAACTGATCCTGTACAAAGACACATACATATATATATATATATATACACACACACACACACTCTCTCTCTCTCTCTCTCTCTCTCTCACTTGCTCACTTGCTCGCTCACTCACTCACTCACTCGTTCACAATAACTGGGGCCTTGGTAGCGGACTCCTACTTGTTCGTGCCACCCCCATCCCCACCCACTTACCCCCTCTAATCCCTCTACTCGCTCTCTTTCTCTCTCACACCACACACGCATGCCTAGAAACATATTTCAGTGTTCACAGAAATGTTTTATACATTTCTAGTAAAGTTGCAGAAAGTTTTGTGGATGAATTTTTGTAGCTTTAATGTAGTTTAATAAGTGTTTATATTGGTTATGGCTTGCTCTTCTACATTCTCATATATCTCATTTACTCCCTAGGCTGCTGTTTCATCTTTTTCAATGATTATCAACAACTACATCAATAGAAAACTCTGTCAAACCTTTGAGCTACAAAAATGCTTTATTAATGGAGAGGAAGAGGTTTTGGAGATGTTGAAGCAAATGGTGTACCATCAACATGTCGCTGATCAGATCAAAGAAAAACTTGAAAAAAATTGTTCCCAAATGGAACAAAGAATGGGTAAATGCTACTAATTACTTATTGTGAAATCTTTTATGGCACATATAAAAAAAATCCCTTTCGGCACAGCCTACAGGCGTACGCAGATTTCGAAGTACACCAATCCCTCACTTAGCACGTCTTCATATTGTGTGAATTCATTTAGTACGATGTTAATTTCACTGCCACAAAGACTGTTTCAACTGAGTAAACAACAGATGTACCGTAACATACAGTTAGGCATACAAGGGAGGAAGAGATGCGCGCACTGTCAGCTATCAGCTGTTGTACAAACATCAGCTATGGCAAGTTAAGTTACAACTATGGAGTGTAAAGAACCAAATGTTTTTACATCCGCGCGTATGCCGCTGTGCTATACCTTTGTCACCCGACTCAGACCAGGCCATGATGAACTTTAGTCTAGCCAGTGGCAGGGAACTCGCACAAACACAAGCAACATCTGCCCGTTCGTCTGCCGGTAACTGTATGTGCGCAAGCATCTGTAGTTGGTATCATAGTGGAACCATGGCTTTCAAGTGAGAGCATAATGTATCGTGTTCAAATATTTGAGACGAAACTAGAAATATTACGGTGTGCAGAATGTCAAGAATGGTGGCACTTTAGTTTTAAGCAAGTCAACTGTTCGCACAATTATTTAAAATAGGACTCTATCAAACGTTTATAAAAGTCTGGTGCTGTTAATTGTACTAGCAGGAATATATTTGATATTAGATACTAGAACAGAAATGAACAGATGATTCTTATGGAAAAGGTTTATAAATGAATGGTGCATCGAAAATAAATCATGGGCCTAACAGGATTGATGTGAACCAAGTGGTGATACACGAATAAGCACTTTAATTTTTGAAAAATTGAAATGTAAATATCTGGACAGAAATAGTATCAGTTTAACTGCCAGTAAAGGATGGTATGGAAAGTTCGTGGAAAGGTGCGCAATGTGAGTTGAAGGTCACGCCCGGGCGGGCAAGTCAACCAGCTGACTGACAATAACTATCTCCCGTTACATGGTGTCATATTTGTGTATTTGATGGTAGGCTTATAAAGATAAATGATGTGACATATTTATCATTGAGTGTTATTCAACTTATTTATATTATGTAAATAATATTTTGACTACACATTTTGAAACACAGTATTGGTATTTATGGAGACCAATGGTTCAGAATACACGATTTCGGATAGTTGAAGGAACATATTAGTTGTGGTAAGTGAAGAATTGGTGTACCTATTGTAAATATTTTGGAAACCTTTTTAATATTCTGGAACGTTTTATGAACTTAATGTATATAACATATTTATGTTTTCCGATATTACAAAATGATTTATTAAATATTTACTCATTTTCCATGCAGCAAAAATATTAAGACTATTATCAACTCAATGTATGCTCCATTGAATAACTTAGAACTAATTTATTATATGCCAAATAAGTTACATAATTATATTATTGTTTTAACCTTAAAACCCTATTTTTCATCCCTTGCAGTAATAATTTGGTCGTTTAAAAATTTGTTTTGTACCAAGGTTAAAGAAAATATTAAGATGGTTTTTTAATAAATTTGATACTAAGAAATTTTGAATTTTTTTGATATTTAACCCTGTTTTACGGTAATGCATAGTTTGTTTCATCAATAATTGTTTCAGCCAAAGTTGTAGATGAAGTTTTTGGATTTATACAGTAAACTATAATGGGTTTAATAGTAAATCTATTAAATAAAGGTAATTATATATATTTTTTTAACTTTTAAACATTGTTATTTCCACTCCTTGAAGAAACAGTTGGTTAGATAAAAATTTATTTTAACAATAGTTTTAGTCAATATTTAGAAAGTTAAACAAAAATAAGAATGGAATCGTTAGTGTACATGGTAGGGAAGTTTTATTTATTTTCTTATTCCAACCCTATGTTTATTCAACCCCTTGCAATAATGGTGTGTTTTATCAAAATTGTTACAGACAAAAGTTTTAGATAAAAATTATAAGATTTACAAACAATTTGAATGGATTATATAGTGTGCCTAATAAGGGAGATATGAATTTTTTGTCCTCCAACCCTTGTTGCTTCAACGCCATGCAGTTATGGTCAGTCGTATTACAAAGTTTTTAAGGCAAAAAGATTTTGGTATTACTTCTACGAGTTTATAATATGTTCAAACGGATGTTATATTTTCCATATTATGGAAACATATAAATGATATATATATTTTTTTCTGTTCTCCAAAAAACCTTTCCCATTTCTAACCCTTTGGTCGGATATTGCCCATTAATGAACTCGACTCGGATTTTCTGCTACTAGATTTTATGTATCAGTTTGGAAGTGATTTGTGAAAAATTGTGACAGTTATACATTTATCGTGTCCACATTATATATATATATATATATATATATATATATATATATATATATTTTAAATTCCAAAATTTGCACTGTGGTAGTATTTATTTGAAATCTACCTAAAATTATTAGTTAACTGGCTGAGTAATTAAAGATATTAGAATTTCCATGCACTTGCTAATTTGCAATAGAAATACAGAACACCAGATTGATGTTTCATTTGCTATTGAACAAAAGGAAAACCATCATTCTCACAATTGTGTTATGATAATTTTTTTTTTATGCTTTTTAGATGTGTATTTGCTACTAATAAACAACAATAGGTTTGGTGAGATTAAATAAATTTTGCTGTTATTCATACAGCTGATATATTTTCAGTAAATGTTTAGCATTTCTTGCCCCTTAAGCTAAGAAATAAAGCACTGTTACCTTATTAATTACAATCCAGCCATGCAAATAAACGCTCTACCAAGTTATCCAAAAACAATTGTTACTCTCCAATAAAATATAATACTATTCTTTGTCTACAGGTAAAATACTGAGGGAGACTCCTGACGTAGAAATCACAGTGTACACCCGCCAAGTTGCAGTCAGCACTCTCAAACATTTAAAGGAAGCAATCGAAAAGCTAAAGACTAGAGGTACATAATTTTAATTTCATTAATTCAAACTTGGTTGAATTTAAAACTTAAAATAACAAAATTGGTTTATGTTATGTCCCTCAACACATATTTAGGTTGCAGTCCTCACTCCCGTATAGGTACAATCACCATGAACAACGACCGGCACGCTGGCCGCCATCATTACAAACTGGCCTCTATTTACACTGCAGGCCTACCAACCTAACTACCCCACATTTCCTATATAACAGTTTATAAACAAACCTTTATAGACATTATACAAGGCAAATGTTATCTACTTACAGTTAAACCTCAGTAATGCAAAAATAATCATAATTTTCTCACTTTGCAGTAACAAAATGTGTAATAACCAAATTATTACTTTTTTTTTAATTTTAAGTTCAACTTTGTACACAATCTTATACCACATTGATTTTTTTTTTTTGGGGGTAGGGGGGGGGGCAAGGAAATGTAAAATACAATTTTAGGATGGCTACACCTGTGGCTCTAAAAAATATTTTCTACATTATAAAACTTAAAAGGATCAAGACAAAAGAATACAATAAAGTTTTAGAAACTACCTACAAAAAGACCATAATATTAAAAGCATATGTAAATTCTAAGCTTTTTTCTCCACCTCAAATAATGTACCTACCAAAGCAATGGCATCAGTATTATTTTAGTTGAAACTTACATTGTTTCTTTTAATTAATATGGGATATTTGTACTAACCATCTTTTAGTACAAATAAGTATTTACTGTTGTGCCTAAATCAATTTCGCATTACTTAATAATCATACCTTTGTATTACTAAAATTACTTAGCATTAAAAATCCAATGTAATATCTAGAGACTGAAAACACTTTGTATTTATGAGATTTTTTATATTAACAGCATTTTTACTAATGAGGTTTCGCTATAGTGCTTTTGAATAGTAATCTAGTTAATTCTCATACATCGCTAAAATAGATAGCTTGACAGTGTTATAGAGACCTCCATTGCTGTGATTACTAGGCCTGTGCGAATATTTGAATGTTTGAATATTAATTATATGTATTGATGCTTTTGTGAATACTAAAACTTACACAAAAAAAAAATTTCGTCATTTAGGACTACGGCTATGCAGAATCAAGAAAAAATGGAAAATTTTTGGGACCACTGATGATATTTGGGGACAAAAATTTCCACAGGATTTTTTTGATGTTTTGGGGGTTTTAATGTTTTTTTTTTTTTTTTGCTTTAACTGGCCACTTAAATTTTGCAAAGACTATTATAATAAGCCGGATTTAACACAGTCATTCGGAACCATTACTTGCACCCACATTTAGAGCTAAAGTATTTTATGGAGAATAGAGTCCGTCAGATTAGAACTTTCAGCATAGGTACTGATTAGGATAAAACGTGTCCATAAAAGCAATACACGGCACGGATGTTAAAGTTGACAGTTTTAAGATCAGAGGATAAAAATATGTCAAGTAATCTGTGATTAGTTTCGTACAAAACATGGCTGCGAAAAAGAAAAAAAACTTTTATAGATCTCGGTGGAAAACATCGTGTCGCACATTCACAGCAAAGACTCTTAAAGCCTAACAACCTACGACATCGATTTTCTGGTGGATAATACAAATTTAACTACGACTTGATACAGCCTCCCACACACATACTCCAAGTGCCGTGACAGCTCAGGCAATTATATTCTCCTGTGTTGCCCACAAAAAATTCACACTAGGAGGGGAGTAAAAACCTTGCCTCTTTCACCAAGCACACTTACACTGGACAGAAAAAGAGAGGATATAACCCATTAATGTTAATATATTGACGTCCCCCGGCCTATGTTTCCTAATTCCCTGTTGTGGACTGTCCCGTCTTGCCCGCGTCGCTCCAGTCAGGGAGGGAGTGGAATTCAAGCCAACGTGGCCGGGATTGTGAAATAAGGGACCAGGAGGGGCATTTACGTTAGGTGAAGGTATAGTAAGTGGTAGCAAGGAGAAGATAGTATTATTCGTTTCACGAGCTCCTTTATTCCGTGTAGGATCCTGTCGCAGCCTGGCCAGCACGTCGCGGAACGGGCGTCCTCCCTGCCGCAACCCGGACTCCCGGAAATAAACTATAAGGCGACAAAATGAGAACCGGCGTATCAGTGAATGCGGTCCCGTAGCGAATCGTACCGGTTACGAATGTTCAGCAGTTCTTCGTAGCACGTACGCGACCCGTTACGTCAGTGGAGATAGTTCGGTAACGTAACGTACTGACTCAGAATGTTCGGCAGTTCGAAGTAGCACATACGCAACCTGTTACGTATGCGGAGATAGTTCTGTAACGTAACGTACTGACTCAGAATAGTACAGCGGTTCGAAGTAGCACACACGCAGCCATTACGTATGCGGAGATAGTTTTGTAATGTAATGTAACGTACTGACTCAGAATAGTACAGCGGTTCGACGAATCCCGACACAAGGCGACTCGACTGCAGAGGCAGTCGTGTACTGAGAGCGAACAACGTTGCCGTGCTACACGCGTCCTGAGCGGAGCGGAGCGGAGCGAACCCAAGTCTGGTCCGCTCCGAGTCTGACAAGCCACTGCCCTTCTCCGCCCGTCCGCGTGCCGAGGCCCGTGGGCCGCGGAGGAGGGGAGGGGAAATCGGCCGGCGTGGGAGAGGCCCGTCTCGCGGTGCGCCAGGCTGCGATTACATTACTAACATAGCATAAGCACTTGAAAGAATCACAGAATTATTAAAACGACATGACAAGTAATTAATTAATAAAACCATAATACACATTAATTAATTAGTTACGAATAAATGACAAGTGAAGTATTTGTACAGTATTTAGTCACACTCTTTAAGACATGAGAATTTTGTTACGTTACAAAATATACTCAATTGTGGAGGCTCGTGATCACTTAAAGAGTACATAAGAAGCATAACTATTTATAACACACTAATGACGTCTGCTGACGTACTAGGGCGCACACGGGTGCGTCCCTGATCGTAGCACTTCATAGACGGTGCACTGGGGGGACAAACCTCCCTTTGGCCCACGTCGGTGGACAGGTACGGCCTCTACATCTGGGAGGGTACGACGACTGTCATCAATATGTTAATACTAGCGGCCCGTCCTAGCTTCACATGGGTGGACATGATTTTTTAAATATTTTTACCTTTTATTTATAGTTTTTTGTTGTTTCATTTCTATATTTTTTTAAACACAGTATCAAATGATCTATGTATACTTACAATCTTAATTTGTTCATCGTTTTTTTATTAAAGTAACTTATTTAATCTTAAGGGAGACACATTACCTACTTAGTATTTTTTTATTTACATTTTTTCAACATTTTACATAGCCCCCAAGTATTGTTGGACAATGAATTAGCTCAAACTGATAACAGTCTAGAAATTCTGATAGACACAATCTATCCCGACATCGAAAATCTCACAGAAAGAAATTTCAATGGGCTCTATTCGAGGGCGATAGTGTCACCGAGAAACGACCCAGTAAATGAGATAAATAGAATAATTATGGAAAAAGTACCGGGTGATTTTAAATGTTACAAATCTATTAACACCATGTGCAACATCGAAGATACAGTGCACTACTCACAAGAATTTTTAAATTCCCTTAATACTGCCGGCTTGCCACCCCACGAACAAAAATTAAAAGGAGGTGCTCCCATTATGCTATTGAGAAAATTTAAGCCCTCCCAGTATGTGTAATGGCACAAGACTTTTGATAAAGGAATTACGAGACAATGTGATTGCAGCAACAATCATCACTGGGCCCGCAGCCGGACAGCTCGCTCACATTCCGCGAATCCCGATGATTCCGACAGATTTGCCTATATCCTTTAAAAGGTTACAGTTTCCTGTGAAGATATTGTTTGCCCTTATGATAAATAAATCACAGGGACAAAAATGCCAAGAAGAGATGAAGGATGAAATGAAGAACTGCCATGAATAGATTAAAAATGCCATTAAGACCGAGATTGAAGACATGAAGAAGAACCAAGAGGAGATGAAGAGGGATCATGAAGACATTTGTAATGAACTCGTGGCTGCTCAAAAAGAATTAAAGAAGAAGATAGATGAAACCAGTATTCTGTTGGAAGGGAAAGTGCTGTGTTTGGAGCAACATCTAGCAGAATATGAAGAACTGACAGCACTACTAATGAAGTAGATATTCTCGGGGCATTGAAGAAGCTTCTGAATGTCACTCCAGGTAACCAGATCAGAAGAGCAGGAAAACGCCTGTGATGCTTCATCTGCAGTAAACCAGAACACATCCAGTGGGACTGTCCGACACGCAGGAAGACAACACAACAGGAAGAGCAACAGGGAAACTAGGAATAGCTGGTGTGAGGGGGCACATGCCAGCTCTACAGGGAATGGTAGCCCCTAGGGTTTATCTGTATCCGTACTTCGTAGAAGCCATGACAGTTTGTTGCTCAATGGATTGATCAAAGGTAGACAGTGTTTACTTACTGTTGACATAGGGGCATCACCATCTATAGTTTGCACAGACATTGTAAGTAAGAAAAAGCTGAAGAGAATACCCATTCCATACAGACTCAAAACAGCTACCGGAGACACTTCACCTTGTTACCATTCACCACCTTCGGCACGCTCAAAATTAGGTGATGAGTGAACATATAGGTTAGTAGCAGGTCACAAAGTAATTTATACGCAATGTTCGATGTATAACATTTTTTTTAATTCATCAAAAAATCACAATATGTTCTGCACAACAGAACACCAAAAAAAATTAAACTGTACATCCAGAAAGGGGAAAAACACGGAGGCATCGTCCGACCACATCCTGCTCGGTCAGGTGTTCGAACAACGACCGCTCGGCCCGGTGTTCGGACCATGACTATCTTTACAGCCTTCCTTCCCTTTGTGCGGGCAGTGTTCTGGGCTCGCTGATGTAATTTTCAGCCAATCACGGCGCATGTCAACAGAGACTACCACGAAATTCTTACTTCTGTTCCCACGACACAGCGATTTTCTCTCTATCTCATACTCCCGTGACTGTGATTCAAATGCCTAGCGTGTGAAACAAAGCCTCGGTCGTGGAAAAACGAAGGAGAATTATGTCAGCATGCCTTCCCACACAAAGAAGACCGCAAAAGAAAAATATTTCAAAAAATAAACTTATGCATTTTAAAAATAAAAACAATAAACCTGGGGAATTTCATTCAAAATAACTTCGAAAAGGAAAAACTTTAAATCTAACCTGAAATTTGACCAAAAAATGTATAACAAATGATTATTGGATTGCATGGGGAAGGCTTTAATCTTAGTTGTTACAACCTGAGCATGGATAGCTGGATTTTAAAGTCTTTTAAAGTCCCAAGTCTTTATCATACATCTCCCCCTTTTCCCCCTCATTAAGGAGATACACTAACAACCCTTCCCTGGGACCCTCTTCCATTACTCATCTTTTTCTATCTATATCTAAGCACATTATCAACAAGTTACCTAGCTTTCTTTACACCTACATATTCAGCTTTAGCGGTGGTATAACTTGCCTGCCTGTTCTCATCCTATACCCTTCAGAGGGGCAGTTTACTTTTTCCACCTTCCCTTTGTCTTGAGTCCTTGCGTTACCAACACTCTCTGTCTCAACATTATTTTTTCTGAGGGGTTGATTACTGACCCCGTGCTTAACTCCTTGCTGTCCTCAAGTTTGTGTAGGTATCCTGCACACTTACTAGCTTCCTTGCCCGCTGTTTCGGATTCTGTTGTTGTAAAACCTTTGAAGCTTTTCAAGAATGTGTCATTCCTCCTGTATTCTCTGTGCATTTCCTCATCCCTCACAATATGTGATCTGGGTGTTGTGTGTTTCCCCACGACAACTGCCTTGTTCCAATACCGTGTTTTCAGATCCCTTAACAAAACAGAGTCACCTTTGCGAAACTCCTTTTCCCGTCCCGCCGTTAGGTCATACCGACGATTGGTTTCCGTTCTGACCTGTTGCAACGCTGACCTCACATCATGTACTTTCGGTAACAAGAGCTCTCATTTGATAGGAAGCTGTGTTCTCAGCTGGCGACTCATCAGTACCTGCGATGGAGACACTCCAACATCCGCTAAAGGAGTTGCCCTATAATTAAGCAAGAACATTTGAAGAGGCTGTTTGGTATACTCTACCTTTTTAAGCATTTTTTTAACTATGCCTACAGCCTTCTTGGCTAGACCGTGCCCTTTCGGATAGTAAGGATCTCCAAAGTACTTAGTATTCAGTTTCTGACACACCTCTGGCGAACTGGCTAACCCAAAGGGCAGTCTCTTGAACCTGTAGCACCCAAATGGTGTATTGAATGTACATAGCTTACTTGACTCCTCATCCAGCAACACTTGATAAAATCCATCTTTTAAGTCCAGCACTGAAAACCATTTTTTTTCCAGTTAAAATTGATTTTACTTCTTCAATTGTTGGGATAGAGCAATACTCTCGCAAAACATACTTATTCAGTTCTTGAGGATCTAAGCACAGTCTTAACGATTCATTGGGTTTCTCCACTATTACCAACGTATGAACCCAATCCATCGCTTCTGTGCAAGGTTGAATAATGTTCTTATTCACCAGACGATCTAAGATATCCCTTAACTTACTCTTGATGGAAAGTGGAACTCTCCTGCTTGCATTTGCTACTGGCACTGCATTTTCCTTTAGCTTTAACTTGTACACATCTGGGAAGCACCCTACTTCTTTAAAAACTTGTTTATATTTCTGAACAATGCTGTTTTTTCCATCCCCCTCTTCAATTGCCACCTGGAGTGACTCCACTCTCTGAATAAGGCCTAATTCCACACAGGTGTTTAAGCGTAATATTGGGCATGCCTCTTCATACTGAACAACCATAAACCCAGCTACTGGCACTCTTTTATCAGTCTCACAGTCCACCACAATCTTGCCCAGAAGCTTTACCTGAAACCCTCCAAAAGCTTGTAACCTCACTTTAGTTTTAGCTAGCTGGATCTCCCTCCCAAGCTCTCTGTATACTCTTTACGGTAGAATATTAGTGACTGCACCTGAATCCAACTTAAACTTTATACTAACATTCCCGACAGTCACTTCTTTAAACCATTCCTTATCACTGCTCCCCTTTAACCTATTGACTGATAACACCTCTAGTGGATCTGAGTCACTACCACTACTCACTTCGCCATAGCCTACCGCGAACATTTTGCTGCTCTTCTGAGACCCTCCATGCTTGCCATTCCTACTAGGATCACTTGCTTGATTCTTGCACGCTACTGCAAAATGGTTAAAACCCATACACTTATTACATCTTTTTCCAAACGCTGGACAGTTCCTCACTTCATGTTTTTTTAAGCACTTCGTACATTCTGTATATTGTTTATCTCATCTCTCCCCTGATTGTTTACGAAAGCTACTCCGACACTGACTTGTTTGTCGCGACCTAACCTCCAAAACATCTTGTGTTGTCTGGCCTTCTGTTAGAGCTTTGGCACTAATCTCTACAACCTCCACTGACTTGCAGTAATTCACCATTTTCTCTAAGGTCATATCACAACGGAGTAATTTTTCTTGTGTTACAGAGGATGCTATTCCCAAAATTATTTGCGCTTTAAGTAACTTTTGCTCTTGATCTCCAAATTCACACAGCTCACTTAATAACTTCAGGTCCGTGTAAAACTTATCGAAAGTCTCGCGACTTACTTGCTTTCGACTAAAAAATTTGTTAATATTTATAGCTTCATTCTTTCGTGGAACACAATGGCTGCCCATTAGCTTTAAAATTCCTTCAACTGTTTTTTCTTCATTTTCCTGCTCACGTTGTAGTGAGCTGTACACCTTTAACGCTTCAGACCCCATAAGATTCTTGAGCCTTGCGACCTGTATTTTACTTGGCTGTGTGTCCGTTTCAGTCGCTAAAAAGTACACTTCTACCTCTTGTTGAAACAACTTGTAATTACGCGCCACATCGCCATTGAGGCTCAGTGGGCTCGGCTTATTGAACTCCATGTTAACGTTGTTATTCTTCAGTTCTTCCCGATCCTACTGACTGCGCCATGTTTTATTATTTGTTGGATCACTATAATTATACTTCTACAATAATAACTGTCTCTTATTAACACTGCTTTATTCTTTGTTATCACTGCCTGCCTTGTTACATGTTATCCACTCCAACTCGTCTACTTTGTATCACTGCTGCCAACACTCTCTCTTTTAATGTCCCATACTTGGACATTAACACAGACCTTTCTTATTGCTGATATCACAGACGAAGTAATTATATGAGTAGACATCACGAATCTGTATTGATTGGTTATTAACCTGGAAACTGGCAATGTGTATTAAGATTGAAGAGATGGCCTTGTTTACCCCGGACCAATGAGAAGTTCCTGTAATGCAAATGGTAGTTAGCAAAACTGTTTCAATTCCAACTAACCATGAGCAGATAATAGAAGCTAGGATTATGGGAGACTCTAAGAACAACATGAAATACCTGATTGAGCCAGATATCACATTAGGATGAAATATGTATGCTCCTGATCGCTCGAAGCATTGCAAGGTTCGGCGAGGTTTTACCAGTCAGGGTGGCCAACATCGGTTCTGGAACAAGGGTTCTTAAACAGCTAGGTGCGAACCAGTCTCTTAGGTAGGCCAGTCAGTGTAAGTCTTCCTCACCTATTAGATGTGATGCGCAGCCACTGAACTCAAACCTAGAACATCTACTAAGTCGATGCCTAAATAATCTAACAGATGGAGAAATAGAAGAAGTCAAAGATTTTATGATAAGCAACTAGTATCCTTAGAGGATACAGACCTTGGGAGAGCGAGCCTGGTCTACCATCGCATCAACAAAGATGATGCAAAGCCAATCCGAAAGGCACCATGGTGGCTGCCTCTAGCAAAACATGAAGAAACAAAGAAGTTGATGGATGTTGGTGTATTAGAACCATCAGCGAGTCCTTGGGTTTCCCCAGTTCTAGTGGTGAAGAAGGATGGCCAACGGAGGTTCTGTGTGGACTACCGGAAGCTGGAAGCTAAATGCTGTCATCCAAAAGGACAGCTATCCCCTCCCACATATCGATGACACACTTGATACACTCTCTGGCACCAGATGGTTCTCTACACCGGACCTAAAGAGTGATTTATGGCAATTGGAGCTCCACACTGAGGATAAGGAGAAGACTGCTTTCACGACAGGTTGTGGGCGGTTTCAGTTCACTGTGTTACCATTCAGGTTATGTAATGCTCCTGCAACTTTTGAGAGATTGATGGAACTTGTCTTGTATGACTTGACTTGGAAAACATGCCTAGTATACCTGGACAACATTATTGTGTTGGGAAATACAGTGAAGGAACATTTGTGAAATCTCTAGGATGTTTTTGACAGGCTTCGCCAAGCCCAAATTAAGTCAAGTCCTAAGATGTGCTTCTTGTTCGAGTACGAGGTAACATTCCTGGGGCATATTTTATCACAGGATGGAGTGCGAACCGATCCTGAGAAGATCCATATCGTTAAGAAATATTCTTGTCCCGCCTCTTCACTCTCACCTGATGACTGAGGGGAATGAGTGGATATTTTGGTTCCAGAAGGTAAAACAATAATTTCATCCAGATGTTAGTTTCTCTGTTTTTATTTTACTTTTGGTTATTTGTAATTATATAATATAGAGCTACATAATGTAAGTGAATTAACTGAAAATATATGCAACATGGAATTAAAATCACATTAATACAAGAATGGACCCGCCCTTATAGTGAATTAACATAAGTTGGTTAGCAATATTTAATTAAAATTCGTAACAATAAACATATTAAATTATTGTAGTGAAGTTCTTGATTTCAGGTCAATGAAACGTTGTGGTTGGATGCTAGTCTGAAAAAGGTTTGAAAAAAATTGAAAGGCTGGCGTTTTGGAGATTGATGGATGTAGTGGGACAACTGACAAGACGTCAGAGGGCCTGAGTCTTCCGTCCCATGTAGACTGATCTGGTCCGTGGAAAAGTACCCGGGTCCGGTAGTTGGTGCCTGGTCCGGTACTTCTACTCCGTTACTTGGTCCCTGTCTGTGAACAGATCCAAACACATATGTTTAGAACTGAATCACAGACAGTAGGTGGAATAGGCAGAAAATGCCTTCTACATAGTTACGATGACAGGTGGGGAGTGGTGGTGGTAAAAACTCACCAAACAGGGTGATGTCTTCCAGGGCCTGCCCGATGGTTGAGCAGACGAGCGTGATGCGGATAATCCATGATTCTCAATATATATATATATATATATATATATATATATATATATATATATATATATATATATATATATACGATGACTTATACATGACTACTTTAGCTAGATTCACGTGGACTGACTAATGCTTAAACACTACTATGGTGGGAAACATCCCTTCTCTAATGATCACATCTTCAGAGAAAAACACGGCGAGGCATCCCGATGATGTCTGGTTTGATGCAGTCAGTCCTGAATCACAGCGCGCAGTGAGTTTGAGGTGGCCGAGACTCGTAATTAAAAGCGTTGTTAACGAAAGAAAGGTGGGGTGGCTTCGGCTCTTGAACCGAAAGGTTCCGAACATTACCGAGATGCTTGTCGAGGAAGGCAGACTTCGATATCTGAAAGGTGGTACTGCCCGATGTCAGCGCGACGTATTGAGGTGTGGCTGAACTAAGTAGAGATTGACTCGCGCGGGTCAGCTGGTAGCAGCATTGGGCTTATGGAGAGAACTGAGCCAGCGCTCTGGTGGCCTAGGAAGATACTACGGGAACTGGTTACTGTGGGAGACTCCAGAGGGCAGGCATTCCGCGGGCATTCAAACTCCCAGGGGAAGTGATTCGCAAAACTGCCGCTAGATGGCATAAGTATGTACTTCATGTACTACTGTCATGGCCTTGGGAAGAGGAGCCTGGCCGGGGTTAGCGGCCGGTCAAAGACCCGGGGCGGTGTTCCCAGGAAAACTTGGAGAGGTGGGGGTGTGGTGCTGCTGATGAAAGTGGGAACGGCGGTTTACAGGATCCGGAGGCGTGATTAGACTTTGGCGAAGATGATTCGCCATCATGCCAAGATGTGCTCGCATCAGGCGAGGTCTAGGAACTGGCCAGTTCTAAGAGCTTGCTGGGCCTAGCAGTTCTCATCACGAATCAGGGGCGAATTACAGGAGACCTCCATGCGCCAAGACGGGAATAAAATGATCTCCCTGCTGGGTCATTGAATGGTAAGGCTGGGAAAACTTGGAGAGACAATTCTGACAAAGGTTGGATGGGAGTGTACAGGAGAAGGAACAAGTTTAAGTTCTTGCAGCAAAGTAAATACTGGGGACATTAATTAATTTAAAAAGAAATTCAAATTAAATTGTGCCGAAAATACTAGTTGGCGGCACATCCTCAACCTAAGGATAAACATGAAGTAAGGAGTTTCTTGGGACTCTGTACCTACTGTAAGCGGTTTGTGCCTGGGTTCTCTCTAATCGCAAAACCATTGCATCAGCTGACAGAGAACAAGAGACAATTTATATGGAATTCAGCATGTAAGACTGTTTTTTAAGACCTCAAGGAATTCCTGTGTACTACCCCCATACTTGCCTACTACGGTCAACATGGAGAGGAAATCCTCGACGCAGATGCAAGTGGAGATGGGTTGGGTGCTGTACTTCTAGGTTCAAGATTGAAATGAACGAGTAATAGCATACTACAGAAAAGTTTTGTCTAAGTCCGAATGCAACTATTGCATCACAAGATGAGAACTCTTGGCTGAATGGAATTTTTCTGCAACATTTACACAAATATCTATTGGGAGAAAATTCCTTTTACGCACTGACCATACACACTTAAGTGGCTACTACAGTTCAAGAATCTATAGGGACAACTTGCTAGGTGGATTGAACAGATACGGTAATATGATTGTTGAATAGAACACAAGAGAGGCCGAATTCACAGCAATCTTGATTCTCTCTCCCTAAGACTTTGCAAGGTAGACTGCAACCGTTGCAATAAGGCAGAGAAATATGAGACAATCGTAGATGTTCGGCGAACAATGATAACTAAAGGGGGAAGATAACTGGGATAAAGCCAGCGTGAAAACAGCACAGCAGCAGGATCCCAACCTGGCACCCATTATGAGCTGGCTAGAGAGTGGTACCTGACGTCCAATATGGCATGACATCTCCATTGACCAAAGGGCTGTGAAAATTTACTGGGCACAGTGGGATTCCTTGAGGATGGTGAATGGGCTACTAATGAGGGCATTGGAGAGTCCAAATGGAAAAGTTGTTACAATGTAACTACTCCTTCCAGTGAGTCTATTGGCAGAGGTGTTGAAAGAAATTCATGATGGTATCTCTAATGGTCATCTAGTGGTGAACAAATCTCTAGCCAAGACTTGCCAATGCTACTGTTGATTGAGATTGTAACATTGCAGAATTCCTGCCCCCCTACTAAGAATGTTCTATGTTAATGTTTATTGATTAGTTTATAATTATTTTTATTAATGTTTCTTTTCAAGTATTTCATCTTTGTTTTAATAGTGATTTGATTATTATTTATTTGGCTTACCTTTTGTATAAAGCCAAATGTAGTGCTTTATTGTTATTTGTTTACTTACTTTATCACTTACAATTAATATGTGCATTAATTACGTTTTGTCAAAATTTTAAGCCATGTTCTGTGTAGTAAGACTGTAACCTTCAAGAACATTCTAGAAGGTTTTAAAAGAAAGGAAGACACGGGCGCGACACATTGTTGCTGGCAAGTTATTTTTCACGCCTCAAGTTAGTGTGTTGTTGGAAAACCCCAGCACGTGGATGCATGACTGCGCAGCAGTAGACTGGAACTTTCGCTGGGCACTGCCTCGCCAGCCAATCAGAGCGAGCTTTGAGGTGGTGTGATGTGTCTTCCCAGACTTTTAGAGGAATACATTTTTTCAGTATTTTTCCCTACATGGTCAGGTATTGGATTCTGTGTTGTGATTGGTTGGTTGGCCCACTGGGTTTCCTCCCTTTGTTTTTTTGCTTTGTATAAGTGAAGTAGCTGTGTGGTGCAAGTTAGTTGTCACTCGATCATTGCAACATGCCGTGGCATCGTCGGCAGCTCGCTAAAAAAAATGGAGTTAAAAGATGTAATGTAAAAAACAAAATTAAAAATCATCACATATGTATAAACTAATTTTTCAAGTGTTTAAAATGTATTGGTTATTTTTCTGGGTTGTATTGCCGAGCCAACCTGGAATGTAACAAGATGTCGCCAGGATGTGGATACTGGGTGTAGACAATGCTAAGCATGCTTGGCTAAAAAAAAAGGGCCACAGCACTAGGAGTCATGAAAAAAAGAGGATAGCCATCGACATCGCTGGACCATTTACTAAAACCAAAGATGGTAACCGGTATATTCTGGTAGCAATGGATTACTTCAGTAAGTGGGCAGAGGCTTATGCACTTCCTAACCAAGAAGCCATTACCATTGCAGATGCAATAGTCATGAACTTCATTTGCAGATTTGGGGTACCAATGACGCTCCACTCAGACCAAGGCCGCAATTTCGGGATGACTATATTTCAGGATGTGTGTCGTTTGCTGGGAATAAATAAAACATAGGACTACAGACCTACATCCTCAGTCCAATGAAATGGTGTTGAGATTCAACAGAACTCTTGAGGAACACCTTGCCAAGGTTGTGGCCGACCATCGACAGTATTGAGCTCAACACATCCAGTTGTTCTTGATGGTGTAGGTGTGCCATCCATGAATTCATTGGGCAGACTCCTGCGAGTACTGTGTTTGGATAGGAGTTGAGGCTGCCCTGTGATGTCAAGTTCGGTCGTCCTTGCAGAGAGCGACCAGCAACACTGATTATGTGGATCATCTGGAGGAACGAATGGTACTTATACATGAAGAAGGCCGCAAAAATCTTTGATGAGCGATGAATCGAATGAAGATGAGGTACGACCTGAAGACTAACTCAACCAGATATTAGGAGAGCGATTTGGTGTGGCTGTACAACCCGCAATTAAGGAAGGGAAGGTGCCCTAAGCTTCAAGCAGCATGGGAAGGCTTGTATGAAGTCTTGAAGCGGCTAAATTATGTAGTCTACCGCATCCAGAAAGTAAAGTGGTACATTTGGACCAGTTGATGGAATATGCTGGAAGGGATGCATTACTTATTTGGGACAAACAGTTCAAGGAGGGGGCAGTGTTACGAATGCAGTACAGCGACACACGCCGGCTGGCAGCCCTGCATGGCCTCTGGCGTCACGCGCCGTGTCACATTTCGAACCCTGACGTAAGTCATGCAACGCATGCCTGGCCGTATTACAAGGGTCGTCATTACCCCCCTATACCCCTCTGCTCCCAGCGCATTGTCTAGCTGAGCAGCCTTGGGAATTCCGCAGGACGTCATGCGTAGTGGCGTGAATTGATGCAGCTTTTCTGGACTGTTTGGGCGAAGGGTCAGCCATGGATAATGCGACTTGTCACAGCCGCTCTTAGCGATTTTGAAAAGACGACCTACGAATACTTGGCAGCGACGCCGACCTCTATGGAAGTTCCGAGCGGATTCCAAGCGAGTCTCACGATAGTTCCAGAGTTCCAAGAGTTCCGCGAGTGAAGGGAAGTGCTAGACTGTGTGTGGACAAGCGTGAGGTAAGGGGGCGAACCACTGTTGAGCCTAGCTCCAGTGAAAAGTGCAAACTGCGGAACTTGACAGACAGTGACTGACTTGAGGATAAACATTGTTTTAAGTGCCAGTGATTTATGATCGGACATTTTTAAGTACAAATTTTTATTATTATTGTAAAAATTAGTAAGGAATAAAACTGTAATAAAACTTAATTGGGCTATCACTTACGAACCCAGTTCTCCCCACATTATAAATCATAACAATATAAATAATATTTTATTTTCATTTAGTAAGAATTTTAAAAAAAATATTAGTTTTAAATTTCTTTAGACATACATCATATTCAACTATAGATTAAAACTGCTCACTGTACATCCATTTTAAACCCACCCTCTTGAAGTTTCTTTACACATTTTGCAATTGCCTTACATAGTTGCGTTGCTCTGTTTATTAAAAATGTTTGTGCAGATCCTATTTAGATTACTATGAAGAATAATTCTATAAATTTCCTTTACAAATTTTCAAAATTTCACAAAAGTTTGCTTATAGTAATTGTAGCTGACTTAAAATAACCAACCTTTCACTTTAGTATTATTTATCTAATGTTACAAAATCATTTGGGCATTTCTCTGTAAACTGGGCTACTTTTCTAGGAAAGCTGTCTAGGCAACATTTTTTAGTTTATATTTCATAAATCTTATTCAGAGGATATATATCCACCTATTTATTAATAAACGGCTGATAAACCAAAAATATTTTCATTAGATTAGAAAATATTGAGCATTTTCTGAAAAATCGATACAGGGGACTTTTGCTTTCATTTTATTAACACACTTCTGACATTCTCTAGAACAAACACTTCTCATTATAGCGGTCACAACACAACTCCTGAAGCAATTTATGATGGCTGTTATAATTTAAGCTTTTGCCATTAAATAAACCTGATAATTTCAAGTATATGTTCGCATGGTTAATGCACAAACAAGTATCATGGTTATCAACTTTGGGCATGACAATCCAAAAAGGTCGGACGGAGTCAACAAAAGGTTTGATAACTTAATTTGAAATTGCTCTTTTGTTGGAATTTATTGTATAAGCCGAGTAACGAGGAGGCAGAAACAGTCCCCTGCCCTGTTGAGGGGCAGGGGACTGTTTAATTTGATTTCATTGAAAGGTAGAAGAAAAATGTAATTGAGTCATGTTATTTTATTGTACATAGGAAATATTTATCTATTATAAAGATAGGAAGTATCTAAAGTTTGATATGTATATTAAAAAGAAATAAACATTATCCTCACCAGAGGACTTTTAGTTGTCAGGTTACGGCGGAGGGACACTTGTACAGCACTAAAAAAAATGGCGTCCGGGCGGTAATGGCTGCAACCGAGCAAACTTCAGATCGTTTGCTTTCTGTTACACGCAGCGCCGCCCTTGTTTAACCTTTAGACTACGTAGTGCGTAATATTAAATATAGACAGGGGGACTGTTCACAAAATGCAGAGACAAATTTTAATTTACTTTTTTAGTATGATAAAATAATTTTGGTAAAAAATAACCATGTCTCATTTACAATAAAATAATATTGTTTGGATAATCAAACAATTTGATTTATTCCAATAGTTATTGTCTTAATTAATTTAATCTGAAGTGACTGCTTTGGTGACGCTCCAGTGGACTGTTTTTTGCTGTCTATAAAAACCTTTTTAATACAGTAAACTTTATTTTTAAGGATATTATATGCTCAACAGAGCTAGATTAAAGTTATTTATGAAACATTTATGATTTGAACTTTTTTTTATACAATATTGGCCTGAGACAATGAGTTGCCCAGTTTACAGAGAAATGCCCAATTACTTTTTCTTTCACTATCTATTTATTACAGTATGTGAAACAAAAAAATTTTAGTGGGTTTCTAATTTTTACCATTCAAATTCGACATGCATATTCGAGAATAATTTGTTACTATTTGTATTCATATTCGATTTTAACTAAAAAAAAAAAACTATATTTACACAGGCTTATATTCACTGAAGCATCACACTCATTTGATGAGTGTCTTGGGTTTGAGAGCACCAATAGGGAGTTGTTCAGAGACACTAAAATAATGGATGTCGTGCTACCTTAAGTTTTCTAGTGCAATGTAACACTACTTTTAACAGTTTTATTTACAAGGAAAATAAAGACAGTGTTTTGTAAAATATAATTACTATTTTAAAAAATATTTATCCATCTATTTTATTCCAGTGTGACATGCCATCACAATATCAGGGTATTTAGAGGTTATAAAAGTGATGAAAATTTAAGGAAACTGGAGGAATGGTCAAGAAGGTCATAAAAATTCTGAAATAAACAGTGACAGACCTGTTATGTGTTTTGCTATCACTTTATTTAACATTACAAAGTTCATATACACTCATCATTCAAACATCTATAACTTTAAAATGTCACTGCTGTATTCCAACTGCCATCTTCACTATATTATTTTTTGTGCAGTCCTGCCAACCTATATCCATGTTTGTGCAGTCCTGCCAACCTATGCCCATGACGTCCCCCCTTCTTTATACAACCTGAAAAGACGCTAGTCTTGTTTTTATACAGCAGCGTTACTCAAACAACTCAAGTTACTATAGAGATCAACATCATTAAGTCACATTATGAAGTCATCGGTTATGTTATAGTGTTATAGATCAAGTTTTTGAGGAGGTACTATGATTCTTCCACTTCGTGTCATTTTGAATGAGGATTCTTCCACAGGTTCTTGACAGAATCCAAGAAAATCAGGTGAGCTTGCCCTCGAGTCGGAGTCTGTGCTGGCGGCTGCCTGGAACAAACGTTTAGGAATGTCTCCTCCTGACGTCGCTATTTGTTCCTTCTCTTCGTTTGTTATTGGAGGCGAGATGGCACCAATGGGTTTTAGAAACCAGGAATTTCTTCTGTATCGTCCACGGGGTGTGTCAATCACATATGATCGAGAATTTGGTATGGGTTCTACCACTGTTGCTAGTACCCAGTGTTTGTGTGCTTCTCGATACATGACACGATCACCACACTTTAGTTTACCTGGCATGGTTTTGTTTTTGTTAAATAAGTCATGATCCCGCTGTCGCAGATTTTTCAGGTTTTCGAAGACTCCTTTCACTACTACCGGTAGTAAAAGCTTGTCACTTGTTGGTAGTAATGTTCTTGTCCGCCTTCCCATTAAGCGTTGAGCAGGTGAACCAATCATACCCCTAGGCGTGTTCCTGTGATGCAGGAGAGCTAACATGATATCGGTGCCTTCCTCGTGGTTTTTTGAAATGAGATTTTTCGCTTCTTGGACGTAACGTTCAGCCAAGCCATTGGAACGGGGAAAGTGGGGGCTGGATATGCGCAGCGTAAATTTCCATTCCATTCTGAAGGATTCGAATTCCTGAGAAGTGTATTGAGGGCCTCCATCTGTTCTCAGTTCATCGGGAATGCCATGCAGAGAAAACCAGCGCTTCAATTCCCTGATGACAGATTCACTTGCTGTTGATGTCATACGTACAAAATCAAAAAATCCAGAGTAACTGTCTGCAATGACTAGGTAATTTGATCCTTTGAACTGGAATAGGTCAGAGCCAACATACATCCATGGGCGAGAGGGAATATCTACCTCAGTAAGACATTCTTGCGGAGAGTCTCTTTGTAGTTTCCGGCAAGTAAGACATTTATGCACATATTCTGTAATGTCTTGAGTCATTCCTGGCCAGAACACATGATTTCTTGCCAATTTCAGGGAGCCTTCGATTCCCTTGTGAGCACAGTGCAGGTGGGAAAGAACAAGTGCCTTCGTGGTCTCTGGAATCAGTGTCCTTGTTCCTTTAAAGATAATGTCATTATAAACTGCTAGGTCTTCTCTGTAGGTCCAGTATTTTTGCAGACTCGATTTTAACAGTTTACGTTTCTCTGGCCATCCCTGTAGGATTGCGTTGCGCAAGTCTGACAGTTCTTCACTTGAGTCTATTGCTTTTGTAAGATCTGAAATTCTCTCTTTTGTCATGGGAACCACAACACTAATTTCGAAGGTTGGTTGTACTTCGGTTTCGACCACACTGTTGCAGTCTCTGCTGAGTGTATCTGCAATATACAGCATTGAACCTTTTTTGTAGGTCACGGTAGGATTGTATGGCAGTACTTCAAACAGGATCCATTGTAGTCTTGCAGGAGCATCCAGGAGTGGTTTTTTGAATATTGCTTCTAGTGGCTTGTGATCCGATTCTACTAGCAAGCAATGATTTCCCCAGATATACTCATGAAATTTCTTACAGGCTGTTAAGATGGCAAGGGCTTCTTTTTCAATCTGACTGTAGTTCAGTTGAGCTTTGGTCATTGCTTTGGAAGCATACCATTCGAATTGCTGAATCCAAGATTTCCAAGCGATAGCCATGCTCTGTTCAGTTATTACTAACTGTTTGGGTGGCTTCAGACTCACTCCCGATTCCGTGGCCATTTACAACATCTGATAGCAATACTTGTTTAATCACTTGGTTCTAATATCCTCAGTTTATCCCGGGTTTCGGCACCATGTTATGTGTTTTGCTATCACTTTATTTAACATTACAAAGTTCAAATACACTCATCATTCAAACATCTATAACTTTAAAATGTCACTGCTGTATTCCAACTGCCATCTTCACTATATTATTTTTTGTGCAGTCCTGCCAACCTATATCCATGTTTGTGCAATCCTGCCAACCTATGCCCATGACAAGACCTGGAAGTCATGAAACTCTTTATAGCATTTTCATTGTTGCATTTTTTTTTATGCTTCACTTCAAATTATAGCTACACATTATATACAACTAATTGGAGACTGTTATCTCTGAAAACATTTTAGCCTTGTAGCAAAAAATTGTCACTCCCTATTAATTTTATATCTATTTTGTATTATTTAATTTTGCTTAAGATGTTCAAAGTGACCCTGTGATAAAAAAAAGTCAAAAAGATTTGGTCCTGAAAAAGTCCTGAAATTGGTTCACCAAGTATTTTACTCTATATTCCTGCTTCCCTTCCCTCCTTTCTCTTCTTCTCAGTCTTGAACAGTATTAATGATTAGGATCTCAGGCTTCTGCAGTCATTTTCTGAAGTTGTGCTTGACTTTTGGCTCTAGCCGCGTCTCAGGCAAAGATTACACTGACGTTTCGATCAACCCTTTCAGGGTAGCAGTTACCTCCTAAATTTCTTGTAAATTCTCTTGCCTTTAAATACTCTCGCTTGATAGGGAAGTGTTTTATAATTGGCTGCAGTTTGGGCCAACAAAAAGATATATTGCTTCTGATTGGCACAACGAACCAGCTAACCAGAAAAAATAATAAAGGTTCTGTTTGGTACACAGCAACAGCCGATCAGGAAAAACTTCCCTCTTAGGGGAGAGTATTCAAGTAGGTAACTACGACCATGAAGAGGGTGAAGGCAAGGTCTATCAAAACGTCGGTGAAATCTTCATCTTCATTGTGGATAGAACCTAGAAGCCAAGCAACTTCAGCTATTATTAATGTTTTGGAAAGGCTATAGTAGTTCAGAGAACAACACAACTCCCACCTTCAAGACCAGGGTTGAGGTCCCATTTCAGGGTATCTGTATTTCACAAAAGTAATGTAAGTCACGACAAAGTAACATCACTGAATTGTCACAAAAGTCACAAAAAAAGTCCCGAAATAAACAATGACTGTGCTGGAAGTCATGAAACTTCCATTTACAACAGCCTTTTGCTATCTTGTATTTTGTTTGTTTTTTGATGTCTCACTTCAGTTTATAGTCACACATTGAAGAATACTCTCTCAAATGATATGAAAATAATCTCAGAGAAACTTTTAGTTTTCTTTATTAAAATCAACACATTCCTGTGAATAGGAGATATATTTTGTATTATGTTTAGTTGTGAATATTATACCTGTATATATAAATAAAGACTTTTTGATTAGAAAAGTTGTAACAAAATTATGTTAAAGGTTCTGAATAGTCCTGAATATGGCTCTCTAGGTAATCGTAGATATTTTGTAATAGGTCCAACCCTTAAATTTTTCATGCAGACGTTACTGGCATAGTTCTGCACATACCTATTACTTTTTTGTTTCATTGTAATGACCAATTCCATTTAACTTCCAGAGGATGGTAAATGTGATCAAACCCCCTGATATGAAGTTCGCCTCTCAGTAAGTAATCACCCGCCTCAAAATATTGTTTATATTATTATAAGTGTTATATTTATGGCATACTTATCCTACTACAGTAGAACACCCCTCAACCGTAATTCCCACAAACGGAACTCCCGATATCCGGAACTAATTTTCCAAAAAAATTAAAACATTACAAAACATCTCCAAAACATTTCTGCACTAAAACAAGGCGTTTTTGCTTTTGCCTGACTGTACATGTCTTGTAGGCGCGCGCGCGCGCGCACATCTGTCAGAGAGCTAATTATAGCCAGTCTTTCCCACGCATTACGTAAATACACAGCTGGTTTTCGCGTCGGACGTGAATTACTATAAAGATGTTTATGCTATAAATTGTTTTATTGTTTCACTATGTCAAGTAAACGGAAAATTCCGGCCGGCCCGAGAGTATGTACACTGACTCCCACTACACACGCTAACACACGTGTTAGCAAGTAACATTTACTTCCAACGTGTGATGCTTTCAGTTTGTAGACAATAATTTAGTGTACAAATATGTATTATGTACATATTTATACCATAATATATGGTTAAACAGTCTACATTTATCTGAATTTCTCTATCTCTGTGTTTTTAAACGAGATGCTTGAAGTGTTATTCTTGTGTATGTGAAATGTAAACTGTGCGTGGCAGTGACTATACACTCTCCAGGAAGTGTGAATCACTAGCACATCAACACAGAAGTAACACAACACTGCAGCTGTAGTCCTACTACCTCCCCCGAACCCTCTTCATCATCCTCTTCACTCACGCACGCACCCACCCACAGAGATAAAAAACTCCTGCTTGTCAGCTTGCTAGAATGAAGGTAATTCAACCAGCTCGGAGTTTTACGACCCGGCACATTTTGAAAACAGTATGTATATAGATCTACATATTTTTTATTGTATGGTTTTATAACTGTGGAAAATATTTACAGCACAACTTTGGCTATACACATAAGTTAATATGTGCAGCATGTAATGGCTTTTTTCTTTGCCTCCCTACCGCAACTCCCCTTACCCGAAATTTTCCCATTACCAGAATAGACCTCCTCCCAATGATTCCGGTTGAGGGGGTGCTCTACTGTAATTATTAAACGTAAAAATTTGGATGTTTGTTACGCAATAACTACTAAACCAATTTGAATGCCGTTTGAAACACATGTAGCATATTATACTGGATTAACACTTTGGCATTTAATATATACAGAATTCTACCCTTACGGGGGTAAAATAGTTGTTGGATTTAGTTTTTAAAATAATTAATTTTTTGAAGCCAATCATGCTGAAGTTAAAATATTGGGCATGAATCATATTAAATTTTCTCTTGACTATTGTCTGTAATCCTACTCCTCAGAGGGTGTAAATTGAGTAAGCTCTTTCTATAAATAAAAATTCATACTACCATGTCTACTTATGGGGAAAATAATAAAATCAGCATGAATTACATATATAAAGAGTTACAGTAGACCCCTGTTATAACATCTTTCAAAGAGGCAAAAGGAAAGGGGGGAAAAAAAAACATTTTATGCAGGAAAACGTTATAAACAGGAAATATCAATCTAGCAATTGTCAGTGTTTGAACATTTCACCAATGGACTCATCAAGCTATACAAACGAATTTAGTAATAACACCAATTATGAGTACACTTGATGCTCGAATTGGTTTAACTTTTTTTTTGTCATCGCAGAATGGTTGGTAAACTTAAATATTGTAGGACTACTCACATACGTCTGAAAACATACTAGAATGACAAGGAACAGAAGGATTTTTTTTTCCCAAGACAAGGTTGCCAACAGTCACATAACTGCAAACGTTATGTAAATGTACATTTTGTAATGCTGGTGTTCTGGAACACTTACATTTTGTTTTTGTTTATAATCTTATTTGAACAATTTACATATATGGTATAACAGGGATTGTAAACAAAAATGTACGTCAAGTGCAAAGTAAACCTTTTAACAAATTAAACTTTTCAGATAGGATAAGTGTTGGAATATTTTTTTTTTTTACAGTTACTGAATTTTAAAAAGCAAACTTTTAAGCATAAAATGCATCATTCGTGAAATGTTGTATGCAGGAAATAAATGCATTCTTCTTAAGGGGAAAATGTCAGTACTTAAAGAATAATTATGTCTATAAGCAGGAAAATGATATCTGCAGGAACATTATAATAGTGTTCTACTGTGTATAGTTATGTTTCTATTTTTCTAAATATTCAACAACTAAGGGTGTGTAATGGTGGTAAGTTTGGTTTTTTATAATTTAAAAAAAAAAAAATTGGTTGTCTGTAAAGTCGGTTTACGGACGATAGTTTAACGTGACAACGTCATGACAAAACATTGATGAAATGATTGATCCAGAAGAAAAAGAAATATCATATTCGGCCTGAGACTGAGCCGTAATAGGTTTTTGCAACCAAACCATTTAGGCATTAAAAATATTATATTCTTTGAGGAAGAAATTTTTTTTAAATTTAATTTTATTTTATTTTACTTTTATTTGCATTCATTAATTCAAATATATTTATTACTTTTGAAGTGTCGTGTGCGCCATATTTATTTTTACAAGTACAAAAAAAAAATTTCAGCCACCGGGATTTGATCCGTCAACCTATCGATTGGAAGTCAGCATTGCTAACCGAACAGCCACAAGGCCATATCGAAAACAATTGTTTCAGATGTTATAAATTAATAATATTCCACGCACGATATTTGTTTGAATTTCTTTTAACTAGCATATTCTCTGTTGGACTCAAAATATTTACACGCTCATGGGCTTATAACTATAATACGGTGTGTGATTTAGGTGATCAAATAATAACTCATGACAAATAATTACCAATGTCAAACTAAAGCGTGAAAAGTATCATACCAGCAATAAATATTTAGTCACACAACTAAAACAATACTCATACAACACTGTTTAAATATACTGATTTACACTAGTAATTATAATAATACGTACTTGTAAGAACGCCATTTCCTTGCGAATATACTCCCGTGGCGCGGTGCACAATAATAACCTCGAACCCTGCTATGTTGTCGTCTGCCCCAAGCCGTGTGTGGCGACTTGCGCAGGCGTGATCCAACCGGCGCGACCCGCCTATCCCTGCAGCATGGCGGGGTGAAACCTGAGCAGTACGCCGCCACGTGCCGGCCGAGTTCTCTGTACATTCCGCAACATACCAGAGAGATGCCACGCATGCGTAAACAGAACACATCCGTAGTGGGACATCTGTAGTGGGACATCCGTAGTGGGACAATTTTTCGTGCGTGCAGCCAGCGTTCATTGATTTATTAGACGTTGTCACATCAAAAATCATATCCCTGAAGCTAATTAAGTGGTAAGCAAGATATTAGGTATGAATTATAAATATAGCCAATATTACATAGTTTTAGGTTTTGACCAGTATTGTGAAATTTTAAAGATTTTATTGTGTTATTTTTATGAATGTTTACATACTCCCACCTGTTATACAGAGACACAACAGTGATCCTTTGATTACTGTTACGGTTCAGCCAGCCAGGTGATTACCTTTGCACAGCTGCCCTGGTGCCACCCTTGGGAGGTTTCCACCAAACACAGCCCTTACTTTTTGGTGTGCAACATCACTCATGATGGTCCACTGACATGTGGCAGCATACATCATCAACCACCGTCTGTCAATCATCCCCTGTCTCCTCCACCCAGCGTATCTGTAAGACACAGTGACACTTGCCCCACAGCTGACCTTTGGTGTGCGGCTCGCAGAGGCGTCTTCTAGCCCTTGAGAAGCAGTGCAATCTGCAGGTCATCAGGTGTTTCAGCTGGCTTTAGAGGAGGGTACACAAGGCTCTGGCCGACAAGTCCAAGAAGTGCCAGAGGGTCTGGGCAAGTTCGGGCGAGCGAAATGGCAGAGTAGATATTCTGGAGTGGTAGTGATATCAGCGAGTTGCGGTCTGCGATTGAAGCGAGTAGGCTAGTTACCCGGCAACGAGTGACTGTGCATTGACGTCGTAGGTGAAGAGGAAGACCCGAGGTGACGTCTGCGTGACAGTTAGCGACGCAGTGCACGAGAATGAAAAGTGGGGACAGTGGTATGTGGCCTTGAAGGACTAGAGGCGTCTGCATTAAGTAAATTAACTGTTTTATTTGCGCAGGCAGAAATTTATGTCAATTTTAGTATAGTTAAAATAGAAAGATTTAAATTACTGATAGTGCTATCCTTGCGAACCCTGTTTCTTCCTGTTTGTAATAATACTATGACATTTAAATAATCTTTCATGATTATCTAGGTCAGATACAAGATTTTCTCATACTTAAAAGTGTGTGTGTTTGTGTCGAAATGAGTTCAGCTGTGATAGTAAAAATCCAATAGTCTTGGCTCACTCCAATGGTTTGTATATTATTTTAATTGTTCTACAACGGTATCCCATTGCTGTATGAAAAATCTCTTAAAGCTCAGCATAATGCTACAACCTGACAATACCTCTAAGTCTTAGCCATTTAATGTATCTATGTATATAATAAAAGACTTGTTGTGCTTAGCAAAATAAAGTTAATTTTAATTTTAAGTAGGTAAAATGTAGTTGGCCACAGTAAAGCATGGCAAACTAAAATATGTTCCCACTACTTTTAATGGTAGCTGCAGTATTAATTATTCGTGGCCTGACAATGTGGTAAATAGTGATTAAATGCAAAGAAAAAAATACTGTAATGGAAGTTAATACACCACTGAAATCCAAGGAAAAACACAAAATTAATGCAAATAAGTTTACTTGAATTCTAATTAACCTATTTTGTCCATTAATATTTAAAAATTATTTAGTACGTTTTAAGTAGTATGTATAAGCTTTAATTCAAAACTGTTAATAGTTATGTATTATGTGCAAAAATTGTTTAGTTTCTAGTGTATGGTTTTTATAAGTATATTATAAAAGTAGAGAAAAAGTTTTTTTTCTTCAAAACATTAAATAACAGGTAAGTAGGTAAATAAAGGCAAAGTCTAAATCTGATACAGTAATATCATATAGATATGGCTGAAAGCCTAAATAGAAACATATAAACATTGTATATGTATAAATTTTATATTTACAATAAAGTATTATAAAATCAAGACAGTAAAAAAAGGTAAAATTAAGTTTGAAACATAAAAAAATTTATTTCCTCACTTCTAATAAAGTATTACATATGATATATGCCACGGTTTGAGTAATTTTGGATATATGCATAATTCTAGTGACATGTACAAAATTTATAAAGAAAATATAATAGTAAAAGTTTGCCTTTTCCAAAACAAAATTTTTCAATATATTATTCAATAAATGCTTGGCTCTACTAACTACGAATTTTTAGTTAGTTTATCAACGCAATTGTCTTTGCCATGGACATATTACTACACGTATTTTAATATTTTACGACAAAGATTAAATTCATTATTTTTGTGACAAAATTTGGTATTTATTACACCATGAAATATTGACTCAATTAATGAAATACATTGATAAAAGTTTATTAATTTCATGCATTTTTGTTTACTGTTAATATATTTTGACATCCGGGCTGCACCCCACAGACCCCGATATGTCACTACCCCTCCTAATACTGCTCCTTGTGGTTTTTTAACTCTCCGCTGGCATGTGTGCGCCAAGAGGGCGTGGTAGAGTCAGTGCTATAAAAATTCAATATTATAAGTTTTTCTTTTACATTAATATTAATAACCAATAATGGAAAAATTTTCTTTTAACATGAGTGTTCACATCTGTTCAGTTCATAAGACTTATTATATTTAAGTACCTTTAATAACAATGGACGTGGACTGCCGAAGGCCATTTCTTATTTTGTTATTTGAGTTGTAATTGTTTACGTAAATTGTTAAAAGTGTTTTAAGGTTAATTAATTGTCTTGTAATTTCGAAGTAAATTAAATTTAAACATATCACCGACACGACTCGGGTTCGCCTAACGGTACTTGAGTTTTGGTGAGATAGTACTGACAAACCACCTCGGCAGCCATGTCTCTCCCCGGTTGCTTCGTATCACACAAATCCTCGGGGCCTACCACTGGGGCGCGACTGCTTAATTTAATTTACATTCGTATCTGCTCAACCGACATTTTCACCTACGCGATGCTCTTGTTCAACCACGAGGTGGTTTGAACGTCCGTAGGCCGGTCACGTCGCAAGGCTTTTTACAGTTTAACTTTTGTATTATAAACATTGTATGAGTGATGTGTATTGATCACCGTGTAATAAATCTCAGTTTATACCTCCTATTTGCCTCATTTGCCTGACCACATGTGTGTTGTAAATACCTATCAGCATGTGGGATGCTATAAGCGTCCATGTGGCTAATCAGCATAGCGTGCCTGATGCTGTGAGTGGGCTGGGTCCAGGTGATTTGGGCAGTTTTAAGTGGAATACGAGTCACGCATCACATGGGCGACGTCACAGACCCATATCAAATGTCTTTATTGGGTTCAAGTCTCTGTGCATGATAGCACCCATTAATTCGACCATCTATCCACTAATGAGACCCCCAGCTACGTCAAGTAGTTATCCCACCATGGGGCCAATTTATGACAGAAGTCCTCACCACATCAGTTTAAAGTTACTTTATAATTTGTGTCTCAAGTAGCATTGACAAAGAGTTAGTAGTTGTAAAGATGGAAACAGACTTCTTTAGTTTGCACGCATGTTTTGTTTTATTTTGTTTTTCATTTATTGTCTGTACTGGAACGAATTAGCTTATGAATACCAATTTTCAGGGATGTTAGACGAGTTGGAGTTTGAAAATCTGAATAAAGTATTGGAAATGAAACTGTCCCACATCACAACTCACTTTGAGATGATAGCGATGAGTGATTACCCAACCTTACTGAGGGCGATCCCATGGATATCTGGCAATGAAGAACTTGCCATAGCTGTGGAGGTAAGTGATGCTATGTTCCATTAACTCTCAAGGGTATTTGAGCCTGGCGTTACTTCTGGCAACATGTATGGTTATGGCATTGATAAGTTCACCTCTAGTGAAGACACACAGCAGTCTTATACTGAACGTCTGGAGCAACTTTACATTTGCAACGGCATGGCAGCCAAACCGAAGATCAAGCAAACTTTGGATGATTAAAACATTCAGCCAAATGAAAGCAAAAGCATCAAATGATACCTAATGTTTAAATAAAATGTACACCCCAAGTTATTCATATTCAAAGGTATAAGAAAGTTAAAAATATTTGTAATGTGTCACACTGTGCTTTTGCTTTGGTTTGGCTAAGTAAGTAAATATCATCCAGTGTTTCTTTGATCCTCTGATTGGCCACCATTTTGTTGGGAATGAAAAGTTGCTCCAGGTATTTAGTGCAAGACTGCTACATGTCTTTACCAGAAGTGATCTTACTGACGTGATACTCAGACTTGTCTCCATAAAAAATCTAATGCAATGAATCTGCATATTTATTTTAACCAGACAAACTTTCTCAAAGCTAAAACAGCTAAGCCAATGTGTCTACAGCCTACTGGTTATAGCCATTCAGTGACTAACAGAAAAGTTACTTTTTGATCAGACTCATTACAAGTAAACTTGTCATAAAATAAACTGGGGAAAAAAAATGCAGATTTGTAAACACTTGTGTTTATTTAATAACTGGCCCCTGAGGTATATTAGATAGTCATAATTTTACTAATGGCTGTTTTGATACATATGTTCATACAGCTAACATAGTTATGTACATCAAATAATAATTGTAAATTTTATTTCTTAGGCTCAGAGTGAAATCAAAAGATTCAACTGCATAGAACCCATTCTCAACCCAGGTCCTCTAAACAAATTCTACGTAATTTTGTTGGGTTCCGTAAAGATTCAGTATAAACCATCGCACCGCATTATCAATGTAAGTATTAATTTAAGCTATTATTAAATTAATATAGTTTTAGTGATAAATTATTTATAATAACTTTGCCAGTTTATATTATATGAAAGAGGTAGCTGAGAACTATACTAATTTACTTGAAACTTTGTATAAAAGTAATTTTTATTGGTAAATATATATTTTATAAACCTGCTAATATAATTTGTATGCTTATAAAGGTAACCCACCTTTAAACCAGTAGAATCATTAAAATCTGTAGAACCCTATTTCTTAGATTATGCCAAATTAGATGTAATGAAGTAATTAATTGTAATCTGTGTCTCATTGACATTAAGGTAGTTAGAGATAGATAATGATGTGAAACAGCTAGTAGGAGCGATGAAATGTACTTGTGAGGGAAATTCAGTATTTTGAGAAAACATACTACTCAGACTATGTTAGCTAAAGTTTCCATTTGCAAAAAAAAACGTATTTGACCTCACTGGGAACTGAACTTGCATAGTGTTGATGAGAGAGTAGTGATCATATTAGATGGTCATATTTCAACCATAAATAGTTTCATTTGATTGCAGTAATGCATGGCATTATTTTTGTGTTTTGTTTTGAAATGGTAGAGATTATGATGCTTTCATCTCACATACATCTTCAGTTTGAATGATTTGTATCTGTCTGATTTATTAATGAAGTGAGGTGGTACAGAAGTAAAACACTTGATTTAGCCCCGGTGCGACTATTCTGAGTTTTGGTTTCCATCACTCAAAATACTTCGTTTAAATGTTGGAGTAAATTCTAACCAGATGAAATGGCATATTCAATTATTATTTTGAAACATGGTGCCTAGATAGCTTTCAATAATTTACTAGCACAGTTAGCCATAATTTTCCAACCATTAAGCCTACAGTGACTGTTTTTATCGTGCATTACTCTTTCTGTGTTGCCATTATAGCATCATGCAAAAAAAAAAAGAGAATTGCAATTATTCACATGTGTTTTTGAATCACAAATCTTCATGCGTAACACCTAAGGCATTATGACAGTTAATATAAGAGCCAATTACAAGTATATTCACCAAGTGTGTACAACCCTTGTTAGCTAACCAAATGCAAGTTACACACCTAGTTGATACAATTACTGTGCAATTGGCCTTCGTGGTTTTTCAGCCAGCTAGTTCTAAAGTGAGAACTTTGTGGAGCAAGGGTCTTCGAACATCAGTCAACCAACTGGTAGGAAAACATCACAGTCCATAATCAGGAAGTCATTCATTTCACACGTGTGTGCTGTGAGTGGTAGAGCCTGGTAGCAAGGAGCATTATGCAATATTTTTTTTTATGTCCCTCGATTTTCTGGGGGATATTTTTATGATATTACCGACCGCCGACAAAAGTTCAAGGACTATTGTAAATCTCCAAAGAGTCTCTTCTGACGTCTTGGCATTAGGAAATTCTTTTTGCCATTTTTTACCAGCCTCAATTACCATTGGTCAGCTTACTCGATGAGCAATCTGCAATGAACGCCTAGAAGATAGGCAAACAGTAGCCTATATGAGAGACCAGATACTTTTCTTAATGGTGACTGATGGCCTTCTCATGAATACCTCAAACAAACGAGAGTGCTTGGTTGTGCACCTTTAGATGGACGAGGTATTTCCAATTACTTTCTGACAGAAACGTAATTGCATAGAGTAGTATGGAGGTGCCTATCTGCTTTCCTTTTTACATTAAACTTATTTTACGAGTTCATAATATGCTCAACTTGTTAGATGCTCACTCGATATACACAAATTCCTACTCTTTGTATGTTGCTGTCAACATGTTCATTACCAGTATGAGTAGTCAGTGTTCGGGATCATCCTGCTTATTTTTTCCACCTCAAGAATGACATACTAATTATATGATTAAATATGTACAGGACCTAAAGCAGTACGGAATGGTCCCTAGAATTGATTTCTTCAGGAATTTAGACTTCAGCGAACAGCAGGAACACACAATCCCAGCAGGAAATGTGATTGGAGAGATGTCACTTGTGACTGATGGCGTTTACGATGCTACAGTCTCGTGCGTCGCACCTGTTGAGGTGAGGTTTTGCTTAATGTGTCAGTGAAGTTAATTAGCGTGCAACCTGTTTTGATGAGGTATCAGCTCTCTCAGTATTGATTTTTTTTATTTTGGCATCTGAGTTGATTTTGTGTTACATTTTTTTTTTGTTTTGGCATGGTATGATTAATAGCTTATAAAACTTTCTTTTAAGTTATAACAATTTTAACACTGTGACATATCTCTCACAAGGGTGCACGTATATCTATTAGCTTTAAACTGCTGTTTAAATGGGAATACAGATTAAATTTAACTGCCTGTGAGCACATATGTGGAGATGCTGGTGAAATTATGAACATATTAAATCTCTTACAACAATACATAATTATTACACATATTTCACTACTAAATTTTTTAAAAAAATTCATTAGCAGGGAACATTCTGGAGGTTAAGTAATTAAATGAAACAAAATTGTATGATCTCAGTAGAGTTACAAACAAACATTTGAGATGCCAAAATTAAGTGAATTTAATTTTTAAAGGAAATTTAAAATATTCAGTGTGAGCTAACACAATGTTTACTCAACCCAGGCTGACATCTTGTAATGCGATTTGACTTTCCGTTGTTTTCTGTAATTTTGTGTTGAAGTTTCAAATAGTAACACGTTTTTAGGTTCTCGGAGATTTAGCATTTGTGATTATCAAAATTCTGATGAAATTACCATAGATACTCATAGATAGAATCTGAAAATCAACTTCAACTGAGGTGTACATCAAACATGCATTTAGTCTAGAGGCAAATACCGAAAATTATGTACGAGGGTTTTTTTTTTTCAACCTCCGATCGGCTGTAATAAAAAAACGGGAATGAATTGGGAAATTATTTTAATGTCAAAAGAAACGTACATCTTTACTCTATTTTTCCACATAATCACCGTGCAGATTGAGGCATTTGTCGTACCGATGCACCAGCTTTCCAATACCCTCTGCATAAAATTATGCCTCCCAGCACAGTATCTGAGATTTTGCAGACCCTTTGCGAGACCAGCATCCTGCCTCAGTGCACGCTCGGCTCCTGAAATTCTCCCTGTCGCTGTGATCAGGACCGCTTTACTTGCATTTCCCCAGGCCAGCCTCATTTCTCAGAGCTCGCCTGAGGTGAGCACTTCCAGTCAGGCTCCTGACTCAGTTTACCTAATGCCCCGGTACGTCTTCAGGCTCAGTAGAGCTCATTTTTCACTGCAACTGCAAATTTCCACGTTTCCTCCTCCATCTTTTCCAGGAACACCACCCAGAGCATTGAACGGTGCTTAACCCCGGCGAGCGACGGCCTTTCTCAAGGACTGGCCATTGGTGTTAGAATTTACCACCCCTGACCTCTAGTGGTGGAATCTCACTTACTTCCACTGGGTGTTTGAGTTCTTGCTATATGCTACTGCCCTCTAGCAATCCACGCAACAAACGTTTTCCTGTCGTTCTCTTCCGAGCCACCAGAGCTCTCCACCAGTCTCCTTCATAAGCCCCCTTGCTTTTGAAGTAATCTTGTTCGAGATGTGCGAATTGACTGCGCATCTGCTTCGGCAACTCCACAGTAGATTGCACTGCGATCGGGTATCGACAGCAGTGTCGAGCTCTCAAAGACTGTATTTCTCGACCCCTCCCTCGGACATCTTCGGAACTTTTCGGCCCTGAAGCCGAAGTATCCCCTCCTTTCAAGGCAAAGCGCTGAATTTAATTAAGCGCCACAGGTGCCATACCAGGGACTTCTTGGCGCGGCTTCTGACTGACTGTATCGTTCTCAGCCGTTTCCTCCGTGAGAGGCTAGCTCTGTTTTGGTGAGTTGTCAATACCCATTCTCTTTCCTGATGATACCCTTTATTTTTTTGCGGACATTTGTGCCTATTTAATGGCTGTCTGCATACGAGGCCTAATTCTTTTGGATTTGGCTAGTTCGCATACAGGATCCCAGAACCGGAGTCGAGATTGCGGCCAAATTGTCTTCCTGGCACCATAAGAAATAACCTTTCCAAACCCACAGACTACAGACTTTCTACTTCCAAATTCTCCATGACGTCTCAGAACCCCTTTTTGTTTTCCGTGACACCCACAGCAGGCCTTTTCTACAAGAATTTAGGATTTCAGCAGATCAGGCAAATATGTGAAATTTTAATTGGTATATTTTATTGTCTAAAGACAAACCCCACATTTTCCAAGTGGATTTAAACTGTGCCACATTTTAATAATTATTTATGTAACAAACAAAAGCACTATTGTGTAAATTCTATATGTTAACATATTGTATTACATTTTATTTTTGATTATGTCTTAATGCATATGTGTAACCATTTTTGGGCCGGCACTATTATAAATTTAACCCTGTCATAAACTTAAATCATTGTGATTATTATTATAAAGTTAAATTATTAATATTATTATTATTAAGTTAACCACATAATTCAATTCTTCAATTATGAAATTGTTTGTTTCTTTTTGTAACAATTCAGACCTATGAAGTAAAATAAATCAAAGCATGCCAATAGACGAAACTGCATTTTTTATTTAGTAATATGAAGTTACCGATCCACAGTCTCTACAGTTTATTCAGGGAGGCATTACGTATCTTCTTCTTTGTTTGGCCTTTAGCGTCGCCTCTGAGGTTCCATGTTTTATTAGTCTGTTTCTTTTTTAAATCCCAGCTACTTCCAAGGTAAATTATTATTTTTTTTTACTAAATATGTAATAGACACCAAAGGCCATAACAAAACTTAGTCTTTGTAGACTTATTAATACATTTCTTACACATTTTCTTGTACAAAACAATTACATTCCATCCATTGTCTGTCCGGTGTTAAACTGCCAACCTCACACAATTATATACATCACACCATTTACTTTCTATCAACCATGCAACTTTATATATACCGTACCACACTCTCCTACCATAATACACCATAATAATTACAAATTTTCAACTTCATATGTACGAGCTTATTATTATTTCTTAATATTACCGAAATTAATTACATTCACAAATCTAGTATTTTTCTAGGTTTGATTTGTCTGCCTGACCTTCATACTCTGTTATCCATTCCGGAACTCTCCACTGCCTTGTTTCCCATTGCTTTAAAACCTCTAAAGTCATCACTCTCACTTCCACTCACTTTGGCCTCCTCCTGGTTACCCACCGGTGAATTTACTTATTCACTCCCAGACAAATCATCTCCCCTTCCCTTGGCATGTTCACTGGTATCAAACAGAAGGTCGATTAGAGAGGATTCCGTACAAGGGGATTAATCAGAGCTTTTACCATTAACATGCTGTTCTAACACACTGTTATCATTGGTTTCTACCACAAACATTACTTTTCCTAATTTTTTAACAACTTTAGTAGGAATCCAGGTTACCGCCCTTCCGGTATAGTATTTGATATACACTGGGCTACCAACTGTAAAGCTCTGTCTCCTATTTCCCACGCTTGCTCTTTCTGTTCCTTCTCAAAATCGTTGTCATTTTCAGGAGTCAGCAAGTCCAATCTTGTTCGTAATTTACATCCTAATTGCAGTTCTGCTGGTGAGTACAAGTTATATGGGGAGTGATATGGTATTTCTGCTCCCACTGTGTCTGCGCCATTCAGTATTTGTTTTTTAAAACTTGCCTTGAAGGTCGTTACACTATTATCCGCTGCCCCATTAGATTGAGGCATGTATACTGCTGTAGTGATTTGCCTTATTCCATTTATTTGAAGGAATGTTTGAAATTCTTCTGACATAAAGCTAGGTCAATTATCTGTCACAACTAACCCTTATAAGCCCCATGTACAAAAAATCTGCCAAAATGCAATAACGTTTTTGGATGACATTATTTTATTAATTTCAACATCAACCCACTTAGAATAGGCATCCAGTATCACCAAAAACCTTTTACCCTGAATGGGACCACAAAAAATTTGTATATAATCTTCTATAGGGCCCTGATGGCCAAGGCCATTTACTCAGTTCTGCCTCAGGAGGATTTGCTTGGAATTGTATGCAAGCATTGCACATCTTGTTTGGTTTTTTTTTTTTATTTCTTGGTCTAAGGTTAGCCATCAGAAAGACCTTGCCAAGCTTTTCATTTTTACTATGTCTATATGGCCAGTATGCAAGTCTGTTAACAATACACCACACAGTTTGCTTGGGATCACCAATTTATGGCCCCAGATTAAGCAATCTCTGTTTACAGTGAAATCATATTTCTTGTTCTGATATGGTATAAAAAATTCTGGCAGGTTGGTTTCTGGCCAACAAATTGCATCACTTTGTTGACAGTGACATCCTTTTTTAATTTATCCGTTACCTCCTGAATGTTCACTGCGGGTACCTCATTTGCCACAAAATTAATTTGTTAAGACCTGTTGGCTTCAATTTGAATTTGAGAAACTTTATGAAGTGGTAAACTAGGTAACCCATCAGCCCTATTCTCTTTAGAAGTCACTATTTTATGTCAAACCCTGATAAAAATACTCCCCAACTCTGCAGTCTATTTATTAGGTGCCATGGATGGAATTTCTTTTTTGGGACCAATATGGATACAAGTGGTTTGTTGTCTGTTACCAAAAAAAGTTCTATTCCATACAAGTACTGATAATATTTATTTACCCCAAAGATAATTTATTGTTAAAGCCTCCTTTTCCACTTAAGAATAATTTAATTCTGCTTTTGTTAGGGATCTTGAAGCATAAGCAAATAGGTCTTTCATTAAAATCCTTACCAAACTGACTGATATCAGCAGTTAGACCATAACTGCTTGCATCACAAATTAAAATAATTCTTCACTCTGGATTGTACTGTGCCAATACCGTTTTAGATGTTAAAATTTTTGGTTTGTGAATCGGGTTGACATATTAAAAATAGCCAGAGTCACATTTTCACATGATTTATTACCGAGCTATCCCGTGAAAGAATACATACGCACGGCCATCTTGGCTTACAACTAACTAAAAACAAAACAAGTACTACTCTAGTCACAACAAGAGGGTGATACATTTTTACACAGCATGTGTTACAATGTAGTATTAAGATTTAATACCCAACACCCTCCCTTAAATCTTAATTTTATCTGCGATAGCCCCTCAGGTTCAACATTTCATTTATACTTTCATGAGGCCAGTGCCATCAAGACATTTTTCATGTTTATATTTAGCTAGGGGTTTTGTCAGGAAATCAGAAACATTTTTTTCACTGGGTACATAATTGACACAGATGTTACCATCCTTAACATGTTGCCTGATAAAATGATGCTTTATGTCAATGTGCTTCGACCTCTGGTTTACGATATTATTTTTTGTGAGTTCAATAGCTGCCGTGTTGTCACATAGAACTTGGATGGGGCCTTTAACAACACTCGGATCTATTTCTGTTATAAGGGCCTTCAGCCATAGGGCTTCTTGGATGGACCATGACACACTCATGTACTCTGCTTCACAGGTTGATAAGGCTACAGTTTTCTGTTTCTGCACCAGGAAATAATAGAGTTCTGAAGTTTGAAACAGTAACCTGAAACTGAGTACCTACTGTTCAGTTTATTTCCCCAATCAGCATCACAATACGCTACCAGATCACTTTTACCCTTTCCATCATATTCCAATTTGTAGTCCAGTGTCCCCTTAATATATCTTAAGAGTCTCTTGACTGCAGTACAGTGAACCTCTGTGTAAGAGTCATTAAACCTACTCAACAGACTTACTGCATAGGTTATGTCTGGGCGGGAAATCTGTGACAGGTACAAGATACTCCCTATCGCTTCCTGGTAGGGAATCCTTTTCAACTTCTCTTCATCTTCTGCTTTTCTCTGTTCTGTAAGGTCCAAACCCGGGTCCAATGGTGTGCCTGCTGGTTTCGAGTGTTCCATGTTGAATCTCTCCAGGATGTCTTGAGTATAGCTCTTCTGTGCAATCCATAGTTTTCGATTTTCTTCATCTCTTGATATCTCCATTCCCAAGCATTTCTTTACCTTTCCCAGGTCTTTCATGTCGAAGCTTTTCCTTAGCTGTCCTTTAAGTTGTTCAGCTAATTTGTGGTCATTATAAAATATTAGGAGATCATCCACATAAACTGCAACAATCAGGGTGGTTCCATTTTTCTCCGTCTTGTAAATGCATGGATCTGCCTTGGATTGCACTAAGTTTGATTGTACTAAGACCTCATGCAGCTTTTGGTTCCAGCAGCAGCCACTTTGTTTTAAACCATAGATGGATTTTTTTAACTTCCATACCTTTCCTTCTTCGCCTTTATGCATCACTTCAGCGGGAAGTAGTACATAACAGTCCCTGTCGATTTCTCCGTACAGGTAGGCTGTGACGACATCCATGTGGTCTATGGACAGTCCCATCTTTGCGGCAAAAGCGAAAAGATACCTGATTGAGGTATATTTTGCCACTGGGGAGAAAGTCTCGTCATAATCTCTCCCAAAGGTCTGGGCACATCCCTTCACTACGAGTCTTGCTTTGAACACCTTTTTGTTATCTTGTTCCTTTACCTTCAACACCCATTTCATCTTTAATAATTTTTCGCCTGTAGGCAGGTCGACCAGTTCAAAGGAATCATTTTTCTTTAGGGAGTCCATTTCACTTTTCATGGCTCCTTCCCAGTCTGTTTTGTGTGGCCCATTCATTGCTTCTATCATTGTTGTCTCATGGGTGTCATTGCAGTTTGTGAGGTAGGTTTCATGATCCGGAGATATTTTTGGTTTTTGTTTTCGTTGGGATTTTCGCAACACAGGTTCACTTTGCTCTGTGACTGTCTTTTCATTTTCACTTCTTTCTTGCAGGTTTTTGAAACCATGGAAGGGCTCATCTTCCAATATACTATCTGTTTCCTCTGCGTCTGTACTCTCCTCTGTGAACACAACAGGATTTTGTTCGATTTATTTTTCTTTGGTTCCCCATTCTAGAATTTCCATACCTTTCTTGTCTTCAAAAAACTTCACATCTCTTGAGAATATCACTCTTTTTGGATTTATAGGATTGATTAACCTGTAGGCCCTTGACTCTTCACTGAACACAACAAAGATACATTCTTCACTTTTTGAGTCCAACTTGGTTCTGTTTTGCTTTGGGATGAGCTTCATTGCTTTGCAGCCAAATGTCTTCAGGTGTGATATGTTGGTTTGTCTCCCAGTCCATACCTCTTCCGGTGTCTTCCCTTTTACTGCTTTTGTTGGACTTCTGTTTTTAAGGTAGGTTGCGGTGTTGACTGCTTCGCCCCAATATTTTCTGTCCAGGCCAGTGTCTTCTAACATGGTTCTCGCTTTTTCTATCAGGGTGCGGTTCACTCGTTCACTGACTCCATTTTGCTCAGGTGAGAAGGGTGTTGTCCTTTCATGAATTATGCCACAGTCCTTCAAAAAACGATCAAGGTTTTTGTTTACATACTCTCCTCCGTTATCTGTCCTCAATGCTTTAATTTTTGCCCCCGTTTGTGTCTCCACCAGATTTTTGAAGTCTTTCAATTTTTCCAAAACTTCATTTTTGTTTCTAAGCAGGTAAGTGAAAGTCTTTCGACTGAAATCATCAGTGAATGTTAGCACATAAAGGGCACCACCCCATGTGGGCGTGCTCATTGGTCCGCAAACGTCTGAATGTACTAATTGGAGTACCCCTTTGGATTTGATCTCTGCGTGTTTGCTATAGGAATTTCTACACTGTTTTCCCTTTACACAAGCTATACAGTCACTGTCTATGTCATCGCTAAACTCCATCCCAGTTGACATGCTCCTTAGTTTGTCCATGGATTTTCTATTCAAATGCCCTAACCTTCTGTGCCACAAATTTCTTGGCAGACCTATTGTTGAATTTTTTCCATTTACATCATGAGCACTTAAGGCATCACTTTGGCTGCAAGTGCTCCTGATGTAAGAGTTGCACTTCACTTTGTAAATACCTCCTTCATTTTTGGCAGTTATAACTACATTTCCCTTTATTTGGCATTCATCATACACCTTGCAAACCTCACCATCAAAAAACACTTTCAGTCCCTTGTTGGTCATCTTGCTGACAGACAACAGGTTTGCTGATAACTCAGGTACATAGAGAACATCAGATATGTTGACTTCACTCTTGAGTTTGACCAACCCTGCACCTTCAGACATTATTTTATTATTGTTTGCTACAACTATTTCTTGTGTGTTTTTCTTCATGTCTTTTATCCAGTGCTTGTTCATCGTCATGTGGGATGTAGCTCCCGAATCCACTATCCAGTCTCCAGTGCCAGTGGTCACTGATGATAAGGCTGCGATTAGGGTGGTAGGTCTGAATTCTGTCATATTTGCCCTTCTAAAGTGGGAGTTCTTCTTCATACGGCATTCATTTGATTTATGCCCTTTTTTGTGGCAGTTGAAACAAATAATGTGGCTCTTGCATGCGTCTGCTCTGTGTCCCCTCATGTTGCACTTATAACATGTGATAGTTGCCGAATCATCTTTCTTACCTTTTGATGTCAATGCTGATTCCTCAGGGCGGTGTGGTTTCGCCACTTTCTGGATGAGTGTTGATCTTATATAGTCTGAAGTAGTTTTTACTCCTGTGCTCTCCATTGCCATTATCATTGGTTCGTAATCTTCCGTTAAACCACTCAGCATGATGACTCCTAGAAATTCATCATCGATCTCGGCATGTATTGCTTCTAGCTTCTGCGACAGGGACAGAATTTCGTTCAGGTATTCTTCCATACAGCTGAAGTCCTTCAGTTGTATTTTGAATAGTTTTCTAAGTAAGGATAACCTCCTTGTCAGCCCTTTGTCTACGTAGGTGTCTTCTAATTTGGTCCAAACATGTTTAGCTGTTTTGCAGCTTTTTACTATTGGATATAGGCTTTCGTCGATCATCAGGCAAATCTTGGATTTTGCCTTTTTATCTTTGGTTGTATCTTCCTCGGCGCCATTTACACTCGGCCACAAGTCCTCTGCAGTGAGGTACATTTCCATCCCGAACTTCCACGAACTGTAATTTTCAGTTCCTTGCAGTTTTTTGATGCCGGGCAACCAGCTAATTTGGGTTTCCCTTGATTTGTTGCTGGCCATAATTGGTGATTTTAACTTTAACACAGGTTGTCTTCGGACGTTTTCACAGATTCCCGCGCTTCCTCATTCGTAAACACAGTGTTGTGTCTGCCACTTTTACGCTCCGATAAACTATCGCGCCAAGAAAAATGTGTTTTAAACTCTGACAATCTGCTGGGCCCATAACCTGTTGGTTTGTGAATCGGGTTGACATATTAAAAATAGCCAGAGTCACATTTTCACATGATTTATTACTGAGCTATCCCGTGAAAGAATACATACGCACGGCCACCTTGGCTTACAACTAACTAAAAACAAAACAAGTACTACTCTAGTCACAACAAGAGGGTGATACATTTTTACACAGCATGTGTTACAATGTAGTATTAAGATTTAATACCCAACAAAAATCACCTTGATATCCTGAAATGAATGTTTGCATGCTTCTGACCACTCCCATTTGGTGTCCTTTAAAAGGTCATACAAGGGCCTTACTTTTGTTCACATTTTTGGTATAAATTTAGAGTAATAATTTACTGAACTATGATAAGACTGCATTTGTTCTACATTTCTAGGGACCGGTGTATTTACAATGGCCTTCCCCTTATCCTAATCCATGTGAAAGTCATTTTCATCCACAACAACTAAGGAATGTTACTTCATTTTTTAGAAATTCATATTTGTTTAACTGTAAGGTTAAACCACAATCTCATAGTCATTCCAAAATCCTTTCAGTTCATTCCATAACTATCTCAGCTGTTTCCCCACTTACTAATATATCATCTATAAATACAACAGTACCTGGGAGATCTTGTAACAATTTCTCCATTTTCCTTTGATACCAACTCGGCCCAGATGCCACACCATATACCATCATTGATATTCTAAAATACCCTTGTGTGTTGCGATATTTAGTAATGGTTTATTCTGCTCACTCAGTTTAATCTGATTATAAGCTCTAGACAAGTCCAGTTATACAAATTTTTTGGCTCTATTCAAAGTGCTCAATAAATCAATTACTTTATGAACTGGATACCTGTCAACTTTCAAACACTTGTTAACTGTGATTTTATAGATCCCTGCAATTCTCACAGTTTCACTATCTTTAACAATCAGAATACAGCTATCCCTCACTTAGCACGTCTTCAGATTGTGCAGATTCATTTAGCGCAATGTGAATTTTACTGACCCAGTCTTGAATAGCATGTCTGTAAATATCAGTTAGCACGAAATCTCCGCAGGCAAAAATAAAAAGTCGGGCATGACGGCACAAAGTCTGTTTCAACTTCTGTAAACAACAGATGTGCCGTGGTATACAGTTAGCCATACAAGGGGAGAAGAGATGCGCGCGCAGGTCTGACTACACTATCGGCTGTTGTATAAACATCAACTATGGCAAGTTAAATTGCGACTATGGAGTGTAAAGGACCAAATATTTTTACATCCGCGCGTATGCCGCCGTGCCATACTGTTGTCACCTGGCCACAAACCGGGCCGTAAACTCAATCTAGCCAGTGGCAGGGAATTCACTCAAACAAAATCAACGTCTGCCCATTCAGCTGCCGGTAACTGTACGTGCTTGATCACTCATAATGTATCGTGTTCAAGTATTTGAGACAAAACTAGAAGTATTACGGCGCGCAGATTGTCATGAAGGCCACACTTATGTTGGTCGCACTTAATTTTTAAGCAAGTCAACTGTGCGCACAATGATATGAAATAAGGACTCTTATCAAAGGTTTATATAAGTCTGTTGCTGTTGGTTATACTAGCGGGAATATATTTAACATTAGATACTGGAACAGAATTAACAGATGATTCACATGGAAAAAGTTGTTAAATTATTGTTTCAATTAAGAAAATAATACTGGCCTGACAGGATTGGTGTGAACCAGGTGGTGATACGCAAATATACACTTTAATTTTTGAAGGGAAAAAAAAAGTAATTATCCAGGTAGTTATATTGCTCTGTCAGTAAAGGATGGTTTGGAAAGGTACGCGACGTGAGTTAGAGGTCACGCCTGGGCGGGCAAGTCAGCCAGCCAACTGACAATAAAGTACATAACCACGTATCTCCCGTTACACTGTGTCGTATTTGTCATACAAAGTGTGATGGGAGGCATTAAAGATAAATGGTGTGACATATTTATAGTTGAGTGTTATTCAATGCATTTATATTACGTAAAGTATATTTTCCTACACAATTTTGTAACACATTAAATAAATTAGCCTTGCTATTTATGGAAACTAATGTTTTAAAATACGCGATTTCGAATAACACGAGCATTTATAGGAACAAATTAGTTGTGCTAAGTGAGGGATAGGTGTAATAGGCTCTGATTACTCTTGAGTGATCCACTGGTTTTAGTACCTCCTTTTCTACCAAACGATCAATTCTATTTCAACTATCTTTCATAGCAAAGGGTATTGACTATGGTTGATGATATACTGGCTTGGTATATTCCTTTAATTCTAAGATCAGCTCACTTTTATTATACAATTCTAACTTATCTGTAAAAAATTAAGGGTATTTTGATGTAAGGCTCATAACTAAGTTTTCAGCTTGTATGTATGTAAATTCTTTCATCCACATCCTACCAAGTAGGGGTTTTGTCCCCCCATTATTTTATTACATGCAACAACAATTTTCTTGTCTTACTATTCAGTTATACTCTAACCTCAATTTTGCCAACACATTTGATTATGTCCCCTAAAAAGAATCTAAAATTTCTTTCTACTTTTTTCAATTATGTACCCTCTGATTTCTTAAAGTACATACATATCCTTACTTGTTGCTGAAACACTTGACCCACTGTGTAATTCAAACTTAATTTGTTTACCCTCAACTAGTACCTCTAATTTGAATTCATCTGCACTAACATAATAATTCCAGTTTCCCCATGACTAACCTGCATATTCAGTAAGTATTCAAAGTCTACCCTCCTACTTCCAGTACTACTAACTCTACAGTGTATTGGAGTATTACCCTATCACTCAGTCTTCTGTTTCCCATTTGTCTCTCTTCACTAGCAACAAAGTTGCAGATTGTATCATTTGGTGCAGCAGCTATCTTGTGTATCTCTTCTCACGAGCTCTCACTTCTTGCTTATTCCTACACACTGCTTGCAAATTTCCTGGTTTCTCACCCGCCCTGTAGTTATACATTCAGAACTTAATACTGATATGTTTTATGATTGGATCTGCCACACACAAATGATGATACTTGTGGTTCATAAGTCAGTTTTGGTTCACTAAGCAATCGTTTCTGAAGCCTGGACTCACGCAATCCACATATTAATTGATCTTGAATACTCTCTTCTAAGTTTTAAAATTACATTTCAGTGATAATCTGTTTAGACTAGCCACATATGCTGCAAATTATTCATCTGATAGTTGCTTCCTCTCCTTTATATATATATATATATATATTGAGGACGTACGGTGTTATGGAGAAATTATCGGAGCAAATGAGTGGGCGCCACCACGTGAGTGGGCACGTGGACCCGGCGAGACACTCTAACCCAGGGCGTTACGTGGCCCGTGTGCGGCGAGATACTTGGCCCTCTGGATATTGAACGCGCCGCTCTCGACCCTACCTAAGCCCGCTCTCAGCGTCGGGCACGCTTCTAACACGCAGTGGGTTCTCAGGGCGTCCCACACGCCGCCGACCAGGTTGGGGTCCCACGTGGTCCCCCGAACTTAAAGACACGTAACACAGTTAATTAGTTTATTGTACTCACTATTTATTTCCGTACACGTTCCTTCACTGGTGCAACTGATAAAAATGCCCGGGGCACGAATCGGCTTAGGTGACGAGGCGGACCACGCACGTGGCCGCCCCAAGTCGTTATGTATTACGATGGTGATATTAAAAACTCCGAGGAGTTAATATTAATTATTTAAACAGTCTCTCCGACCGAGAGAGGCCCCGAGGATGAAAGAAAGAGATTCGAATAAATTAAACTATGGAATTATTACTCAGTGACTCAACGGTGATGTCCTCGGGGTGTCGACAGAGACGTCCGCTCTCGGCCGGCTGTAGAAGGAGACTGGGATGAGATCATAGTTTGCAGGTGGCAACATGGCGCCCTTCGCGCCGAACACATTGACCGTTACACACTCTGCGATTCCGTGCCCCGGCGAAAGTTAAGTAAATAGTAGATTACATTAATAATTATATAGAAATTACTGGCAATTTAAAATACATTAATGTTTACGTAGTTATTAAGAATTATTCGAAAACATTTCTACCCTCGTCCAAGTCCGTGCCTATTCGGGTCCGCCCGGGCAACGTCTATAGTTTTATATTTAATTGTAATATTTAAATTGGAGAAACACATGATTCAACTGCAACAAGACACTGGGGCAAAAGAATAAAAGAAAAAGGGTTACAATAATAATTAGCATACTTAGGGGTGCGGCGCACTGCAGCTAGGCGCCCTCTTGCTGTAGTTCGTGGCGCGCAGTTTGAATCGCACACGGCTACGTACGTTACGACACAAATGCCGGGTAGGGAAGGTGTTGGGAAAGGGAACGGAGGATGATCCGGCTCGTGGGGCGAAGGCCCGGCTGACGTCAATATATATATATATATATAAGTTAATTTAGATGTCTCATAATATAATAAAATACTGTTCAAGTCTCTCGCCCCATATTTCCCAGTCATCTTCACGCAGCTTAAACTGTGTAATATTTCTGGCTGTAAGATACTTCATCGCTTCAGCTATTTTGGCCTCTGCTGCATTATGTTGCTATGAGTCTAATTATGCTCTAAATTACTTTTCAGGTTCACCTTGGATTTATAAGTTACTTGTCACCATTTTGTTGTATTTTAAACTTATATTTGCTCTTTCATTAAACTCTTTATTACGTATATTAACAATTCATTTCTTACACATTTTCTTGCGCAAAGCAATTACATTCCATCTATTGGCTTTCCGGTGTCCTGTGTGCCAACATCACAGAGTAACACATATCACACCATTGTCTTTCTACCAACTTTACAACTATACATATACTACAGTTTTGGCCTGACGTAGAATTTCCGACAATATTCCGTACTTTCTTCAATAGACTAGCAGAAACTTAGTCTTTCTAGGCTGAATACTTAAACTACAACAGCTATATCGCAGCTGACTAAAGATTTTCAGCCGCTACGTGCTCTACTGATGTACCTACCTACCAGACTGTATGCACAAATGCAGCAGTTCTTTCATTTAGAGGACTGATACACGATTTCCCACTATTCTCCCAATACCTAGTTCTTAACTCTTGCTAAGCAATTAAAAATTTTGCTAATAAAACAAAATATAATTGAAATATTGTAAATACAGATATCTTGCATACTGTGGACAGAATTAATAAAATAATCATTGGAAAGTAATGAACGAAGAGAGTTCCATCTTAAATCAACATTAAAATACACAAACTTAACTTGGTGCAAAACTGGGAAAGTTTTGAATACAGAATCAAATAAATTACATGTAGATAAACTGCAAAAACCAACTAATTTCAGCAACATACCATAAAGAAATATAGTTCTCAATACTTTTAACATGCTATACGTAACAAGGGCGCCCATACCCGGGGGCAGGGGGGGGCCGTGGCCCCCCCCTAGCTTTCAGGGAAGGAAACAAATATAGTGTAGTCAGGTGTTTTACTTTAAAGAAAATTATTTAAATTCGGTATTATGTAGAAGTGATTCAACACGAAGATATTATTGTATATCGTTTTTTACATGTCTATTTCATTTGTTATGTTAGTTCAAGCATTAGTTTCTGCTGCTGCGATATAAGGTGTTGTGTACAGGGAGAAAACGCTGTTCAAGCGCAACGCCCGTGGCGAGTCATTCCCCTTCGTATTCCTACCCAAGCTCGCGCGATAACACAACACAACAGATTTAGACCAGTCAGAGTTAGACGACGCGACAGTTGACATGTGCTTGTAGACGGCGAAATGTTTTGCTACTTTTTCGTCATAATAATGTGTATGTTCACAAATAACATCTCAAAACAGAGATTTTTCAATAGTCTTTAGGTCTACCTACAGTTTTATGCATCTGGTCTAGATTTAGTTTAGTGTATTCAGTCAGTATAAATAACTTAAGTGCAAATAAATAAGTGAAAAGTGTAAAGATAAAAACCATTGTTATTATGTAGTGTTTCTTAGTTTTCCTCATTCGTCACATCCGCTCAGAATATTCACAATTTTTAAGGTAAGCTAACACCTTTAAAGTTACTCAAATAAGAATTATTGTTCAGAAAAGTCTACAACGTAAAATTTATGTTGGAATTTTTAATTTAGAGGAAAACCACTTTTTCCCTTCAAAAGTGTTTAAAGGGATAAGGATTCTGCTACCTTCAGTAGACTCGAAAGCAATTTACACTGGAATCTCGATTTTACGTATGCTCACAGTCGCTTGGATTGCATTCGTAAAATCGTTATCTTCATAAAATTTCAAACACCCCACCCTGTGAAGATACATGTTATAATTTATTGAACGGAATATATATAATATTAAATAGTAAAAACAATGACTGCTGTCTGCCCTCTGCCCTCCCCTTATTTTTTTTTTTTAACATTCCACAACTTGCTTCATTGCACGAGTGATATAAAAGCGACATCACAGCGACTAAACACAGTTGCACCACGCATTGCATCATGTTAACTTTTGTGTGGTGACAGTAGGTTGTCCGACATGCCTTTCTTGGATATCTTTCCTTTTCGTAAGACGCGTGTTACTAAAATAAATTTATATTTGAGTTTGCAAACTTGTCCACTCCTTGCCAGAGACGACTGAACACAGACGAGACTATCCAGGGTCGGGTTGATGAGCTGGAAGAATTCCCTGCCTTGCATTTTTATGGACTTCACCTTATCATATTTATCAGTTAATCTTTAACAAATCAGCTTGAAAAATATTAATGAACGCACTTTTAGTAACATAATCGAGGAGAACAAGCACACAGTTCAGTGTACACCTGTACTGTTTCATAAAAGTGATCATAGGTAGGGACTGGAAAAATTCGCGGTTTCAATGACCACTAGGATAGACTAAACGATTCTCCTATGTACTCTGGCAACTATCACATGGTCATTGGCTACCGACTCGGGGAAACTGTTTACTGCGATTCTTATGATTCGATACTTCTTTTGTTGAGTGTTTGCCATTGGCTCAGAGTCCTTCAGGTAAATTGCGGTCCAATCACTGACGCAGCATTAAGCTAAACGAGTTTGGATTCCAGCCTGTCTCGAAAGGAATCCGCGAATTTTTACGGTCTTTAATCATAGGCTTATTTGGTGAAAAAAAACGCTGCTCTTTAACGACAGACATTCATTAAAAACACAGTACATTTTAGTGCGAGAAGCCCTTGAATTTGTGATAGCCATAGGGAATTATTTGTTTGTATAGTAAGTTAAAAAAAAGCTTAGTTGAAAATCCGCTCGTCACGTCTACTTGCTGCGTCACTTATACCATTTTTGAGCGTTTTTTACTGGGAAACCGATGCAGCGAAGGTAATTAATGCGAAAATTGTCAAGATAATGCCTAATGGCTTGGGTTGCTGGATATTAGCGAAAAGGAGAGGAAGTAGCTACTCAATATCGTTTCTTTCTCTCACGCTTCTCAAGGTTTCAAGCTCAGTTGCTATGTTCACGAGCTGGAAATGTTGGAATGGGTAAGGAATGTTGAGTATAGTTCATTTGCGGTAAAATAAATATTTTTACAGCCTTGGCATAATTTTTCAATCTAAGAAATTTCGAACTTTGCGACAAATAAAGTGTACCTAGTCCATTTTTTCTTTTCGATTTTGAGTTTGATGCCGCAATAACTTATACAATATTCACTAACGGTAAATGGCTGTTGTATTAGCTTTAAAATATGAATACGCTGTGCATTAAAAATTAATATCTTTATATGTTTTCATAGTGTTTTTTTAATTTTTTTAAAAATATATTTTGGTGTCAAATTTTCCGAATTTTAGATGGTTCCTGAAAAAAATGTATTCGTAAAATCGCGGCTTCGTTCAGTCCGGGCTCCGTAAAATCGAGGTTCTAATGTACTCTTAATTCTGAAGTTAAGTTCTGAACATGTTATTTAAGGGTTTATCAATGCCGTATTTACGCGCAGGCTATCTAGGCTGTAGCCTATGGGCCCGCACCACAAATGGGGGCCCGCACCACACGACACGAAAAAAAAAAATTATACTGCGATGTGGATCTTCTTATATTCTTAAAATACGCGTCGACATAGTATGTCCAGTTGTTTTGTGTGGATTAATTGCGCCGAACTAAACTCTTCTGTGGAAAGCTGATATATGAGTTATGTCAGCATTTAGAAATTTTCGATTATTTTCATTGGTTTTGGTGTCACTTAATTCCTTAACATCTAAATACTGTTTGGTTAAATAGTCTAGTTTAATAATAAACTAATTTTTTCTGTGCTTTACTACTGAATCCATCTGTGCTAATTTTAAATGATAAGCAATTATGATTCATATCGAAACATAGTAATATTCATTTAATTGTGAAACAATTTTTGACTGTAATTATAAGCGTAGTTCAGGTGTTACATTTAAAAACAACTGTTTTCTGACTGTGATAACATACTCAAATCGTTTCTCTCCCAAAGTTGAATCTTTTGCTCAACACGTTTTAAACTTTATAATTATTTTAATTTAATTTGTACGCGACATTTATTTAGGGGTAAAGAGAGCAATTAGTTGAAGGACTGTATTCTTGATATCCGTGTACCCGAGACGCTTCAAAAGTATAAGGACTCTATTCCTGCATTTGTGTTTCTAAAAATTCATTTGTTTCAATAAAATAGTTAATATTTAATTAATAAAGTAGCCAATAAAGATTTTTTTATGGCGAATGAGTACTGTGGTCTATTATTTTAGTAACAGGACAAAAAATTTTAACAGGGTCAGAACTGGAACTATTTTATGGCTAGTAACAAGCCGCAGTTAAGTCTTCCAAAATATTAAAAATACTTCATACCCCTAAGTCTGGCCCCCCCCTACAAATTATCATATGGGCGCCCTTGATACGTAATTGTTTTTAATATTTTTTCGGCACAAAATAATTTATCTAACTTTTTCATTGGGTTTCAAAGCTAAAAATGGTAATGCCAAACAAGATTGATTACAAGAATACTTATTTGCCATATCTTACACTACGCAAAGATGCAAGATGTTATTTTTAATCCATACTGGAAGTTGTAGTCAAATTTTAAAAAACTTAGCCTTGCTTTGTAATTTCTTGGTTGTAGAATACTTGACTGAATTAAATCTCTAGTTCACTTCTTGTTATAAAATAATCAAAACTAACTGCTTAAAAATATATTCACATAGTTGACTTGTAGATAATTCAATTGTTATTAATGTAATGAAGATTTTTACTGTAAATTGCAGATGTATGAAGTTCCCATACAATTAATTGGAATAACTCCAGCTATTGAAGTTCGAATTTGGAACTCACTGGCTACCCGCTTAGCACCCCTGATCCTGCAAACTGCACCTACTTATGTGGTAAGTCTAATAGTTGGTCCAAAACACCATTATTGACCTACACATACCTGGTAAAGTCTTACCAAACCAAAATGCCACTGTTCTCATTATCCAATGTGTATAAAAAGCTTATGTCTATCAAAGCAGTTCTGCATACTTCAGACTCTAGGTGAACGCTGTAATTTGAAGCTCATGGTTGGGATCTAAGCACGTGTGAACCACTAAGGTTGTTTTGTTGTGAAGAATCCTATGGCAAATATGTGTGCCAGCAAATAGTTAAATTAATTTTACAGTAAGGAAAATAGTATTTTAAATAAGAAATACGTAAAGCAGTATCTCAGTTATACCAGTTTCACCAAATCAACAACTAAGGTCATGGGGAGTTGTATTGAACATAACCAGTACAACTGTTATCATTAACACATTCGACAATAGTGTCTGCATTAATTACATTAAACCATTTGACAATACAACTTACAATTCCTAATGCTACTAACGTCTAAAGTCAAGTAAGAAATTATTGATCCTTTATTGTGAAGAGATCTTAAATATTGCAGAAGTATCATGAAAATAAGTTATTTCATTTAGTCAAGAAAAAAATGCTTTTATGTTGTTAGTCAATTGATGTTCTCAACTAAGAAAGGGTATTTTTTTTAAAATACCTATTGATAGTTGCAAATAAACATAGCACTAGTAAGTTAGAGAAACAATACTTAGACAAAATTAAGTAAGACAAAATTAAATCATCAGATAAATAAAAAATCTAAGCATAATATCTACAGTCTGGATGCTAATTTCCTAAAAACAGCACAAACAATTAAAAAATTTCACTATTTTACAGGCATACCGTTGTGCTAGCATCAGTTAATACCTATAGGTACTTCTGTTGAAATCCTCTGTAACAAAAATGTTAGCCATTTGAGTGATGAAAAAGGTTCCTTGTAGCTCGTTCCTCTCAGCAACGTCTCTAAACCACAGCCATCACTTCATTGGTCCTCAGTGACACGTTGCCACGTACTGGAGCACTGTTAAGGCACTTGGAATAACTAGTTACAGCTTGCAAACTGGTCGTTGAACTAAATGTTTCTGTTCCATGAAGTAAGCTGTTAGAAGTCGGAATCGCACATTTAATGCTAAAATAAATACATAACATTAGAACTCGTTATTGAATTTCATGTTTTAATGCACCAAAATACATCTGCCACCATTTCTCCCCAAGATCACAACTACTCAAAACGTGCTGTAAGCGGTCTAGAGTTGAGGCAGGCCTCAATCATAGTCAGGACCGTGTAAAATTCTTCAAAGGTGAGACTGGCACTTCCCACAACGCGATACAAGTGATGTTTCATGCTCTTCACCCCCGCTTCCCAAAGCCCTCCTTGGTGAGGGGCCGCAGGAGGATTAAACCTCCAAGAAATACCCTGTCCAGCAAGATAGTTGCTTACTGTCTGTTGGAGTTTCTGTGACTGGACCATCACAAAGAGTTCCTTAAGCTCCCGTGCCGCTCCAACAAAGTTCGTTCCGCAATCACTGAAAATCTCTAGGGGTCTTCCACGCCGAGCAATGAAACGCTTGAGAGCGGCCATGAATGCTGATGTCGTCAGGTCACTCACCAGTTCGATGTGTATGGCCTTGGTGGAAAAACATACAAATAGGGCTACATAACCCTTAAATTTAGTTTTACTGCGCCCCTTACAATTATTACGAAGCTGGAATGGCCCTGCATAATCAACCCCACAATGGAAAAATGGACGTGAGACCCGAACTCTTGGTGCTGGAAGGTCAGCCATCATCTGGGTAGCAGTAGTAGCCCGCTGACGGCAACAGGTCACACAAGCCTTCAGTATGTGGCGGATAGTATCTCTGGCACGAAGAATCCAGAATCGTTGTTGCAAGGCTGCTTGCACCAACTGAGGTCCTGCATGAAGATTTACCAGATGTTCATGCATTACCACTAATTTGGTCAGCTATCCATGGGCTGGTAGCACAACAGGATGTTTTTGCTCTTCTGGAACACATGATTTCTGAATTCGACCGCCCACCCTGACTACACCATTTTTATCCAGAAATGGAGCAAAACTGGCGAGGCGGCTCTTTGAACTAAGAGGTCTGGCATTTGTGAGACAGTGAATGTCATCACTGAAACTTTCCTTCTGCACAATGATCACCCAACGAAATAATGCTACTTGAAGCTCACTCACAGTTAAGGACTTAAGTAGTCTGTCATTTTGTGGCTTCCTGCAGTTGTTAACAAATCTCAAACACCACGCTGTCACCCGTTGGAGTTTACTTAAGGAAGACCACCTATTCAGCAATGCATTTTCAGGGTGGATGGTCACATTTAACACAGTTACTCTTCTCTCTTGTTCCATTAGGGGTTGATCAGGCTCAATTCTCTCACTCGATCTCAAAGGACCAGGGTGTTGTAACCATGATGGACCTGACCCCCATAATGGGTGTGAAGAAAGTTCACTCGGCAACAACCCACGGGAGGCACAATCTGCAGGATTGTCATCGCCGCTTACATGGAACCATTGATCTGAGGGCACAAGGCTTTGGATTATTGCTACCCTGTTCGCCACAAATGTTTTCCAGTGTCTTGGAGAACTTGCCAACCATGCCAGCACGATAGTGGAATCTGTCCATGCTTGAATGTGAATTTCTTCCAATGATAATGCATGCTGCACAGAAGTTAACAACTTTGACAGAAGCAAGGCCCCACAAAGTTCCAATCGTGGGATGGAAATCTGTTTGAGTGGTGCTACCTTGGTTTTGCCAGTCACTAGTCGCACTAACACTGTGCCATTCTGGTAATGTGATCGTAAATACACCACAGCTGCGTAAGCCATCTCTGACGCATCACAAAACCCTATCAATTCACATTTGTCAGGGTTAGGAAGTAAGAGGCACCTATCAATACGGAAGACGTCCAACAGAGGAAGTTCTTTGATGAACTGATTCCAGATTACGCACAGTTTCTCAGGAAGAGGATCATCCCAATCCAGAGAGAGACCCCACAAAGACTGTAACAAAATCTTGGCACGAACAGTCACAGGTGAAAGCCAGCCTAATGGGTCGAACAACTTGGAAATCTCAGATAATATAAGACGTTTAGAGATGGTCTCCTTAGGTTTGGATGAACATGAAAATGCAAATTGATCCTGAGTAGGATGCCACTCAAGCCCTAGAGTCTTAACCGAACTATCTTCATTGAAATCCCAAGATACTGCAGAATTCCGTAGCTCAACAGGTACAGCATCGATGATTTCTGGTGCACTTGATGCCCACTGCCTCAGCTGAAACCCACCACGACTTAAGAGGGATCTGAGTTGTTCCTGCAACTTTAACGCTTCTGGGATGCTGTCTGCCCCAGACAGTAGATCATCAACGTAGAAGTCGCTCATCAGTACTGGCGCTGCCAGCGGAAAGTTATCTTGTTCATCCTTGGCTAACTGTTTCAAACATCGAATGGCAAGATAAGGTGCACAGTTTTCACCATATGTTACTGTCAGCAGGCGATAGTCTTGGATAGGTTCGGTGCGGGAAGGTCTCCACATAATTCTCTGGAATTCAGTGTCCTGTGTATGTACCCAGATTTGATGATACATTTTGGCTATGTCGGCAACAAGCGGAACTATGTGCTTTCTGAATCGTATTAGCAGGAACCACAAATCTTCTTGGAGTTTGGGTCCAACCATCATCCCATCATTTAAGGAAACACCTGAAGAAGTCTTTGTTGAAGCATCGAACACGACTCTTAATTTGGTAGTCATGCTACTCTCCTTATACACTGGAATGTGAGGGATGTAGCACATGTCATGATTCGGCTTCGGCAGTTCGTTTGGTGGAATTGGCTCCATGTGACCTAAGGCAATGTACTGATCCATAAATTCTACATACTGTTTATGCTTGGTTGGTTGTTGCTGTAGCTGATGCTCTATCCTGCACATACGTGACACCGCCATTGACCGCGACTCTCCTAACTCCAACTTACGTTCTCGAAATGGCAATCGCACCACATACCTACCATCTTCCCTGCGTTTGTGATTGGCATCAAAGTGATTCTCACATAAGGATTCTTCCTCAGTGAGTGTGGAGGCAAAGGGAACTTCCTCTAACTCCCAAAACTTGTGCAGAGCTCTGTTCACATCATCACAATGAATATGCAGAGAAGTCAAAGACGATGGGAATGAGTCACTGTGAATACTACCGGAGAGCACCCAACCAAGTTCAGTTTCAATAGCCACTGGAGAACCCTTTTCTCCTGTGCATCGCCCTGATCTAAGTAAAAGTGGGAAAATATCCCCACCAAGAAGAATGTCCACTTTTCTCGGAATATTGTATGTGGGGTCTGCTAATCTCAGTCCCTTGATGTGGGACCAAGAGGCCTTAGGAATAATACTCTCTCTTGGGAGGCAGGTTGTCAATTTTGACATCACAAGAGCATTTACACAGAGGTGTGATGTACCACCAGCGTTAGGCTGGAGATTCAGTTGAACAAGGCTAGAGACTTTACCAATGCTGTTGGATGCTAAACCCGACACTGTAACATTCAACTGCTGCTTCTTTAACCCAAGCAGTTGCACACAGTCCTCAGTTATAAAGCTTGCTTCTGAACCAGAGTCCAGTAAGGCTCTACATGTGATTAAATGACCTCTACAATCCTGAACCTGGACTAATGCAGTTGACAACAACACCTTCGAAGGAAATGACTGCACTGAATGATGTGATGACACCTCTCCTTGGGTAAGTTCAGTAACATCTTCTGATACTGGTTCTTCATGTAGCAATGTATTGTGGTGTCCTTGACACACCCTACATTTTGACGAGTGACACTGTCGTGACATGTGAGTAGAACTCAGGCAGTTGAAACATAACCATTTGTTTTTAACAAATGCATATCTCTCTTGAACTGAGGCTGCCAAAAACTCAGGACACTTGTACAGTGCATGGATTCCAGTACATTTTACACAAGTATGCTCTTGTGTGGAACCATACAAAACTGAAATATTTCTACTGGCCTGAATTCTATTAGTTGTGCCAACAACACTTTTTGATTTCAAGCTAGTTGCTGCCAGTGGCGTAGCCAGGATTTGCGTATGGGGGGTGTTAAGAAGCATGCCCCCCCCCCGTATTAAAGCGGGGGGTCCGGGGGTCCTCCCCCGGGAAAATTTGGATTTTAAGGTGTATAAAGTGCTATTTTAGCAGTTTTCGGTACTTAAATTTAAATATTGTAATGGTAAAAATTTTATTAATTTTAATATGAAATTTGTTTGAGTGATGAATAAGAAATTAATTAAAGATTTGGAGCTAAGGGGGGGGTTCGAACCCCTAAAACCCCCCCCTGGCTACGCCCCTGGTTGCTGCAGATAATGCTCTGGTTCTATGTTCCAGAAACTGCACAAGTTTTTCAAATGTTGGCACTTCATTACTGGTTAACGATAGTTGCCAATCTTTTCTGGAATCACTATCTAACTTTTCCGTCACAACAAACACAAGTACAGCATCCCAGTGCTCAACTGGCTGTCCCAGAACTTTAAGTAATCTTGTGCATTCAACAACGCTGTCCAACATACGACGCAGCATGCTTACAGACTCCTGCTGAATGGTTGGTTGTGAAAACAGACGTTTTAAGGTTGTATCCACCAATTCGCGCTTGTTTTCATACCTCGTAGTTAATATATTCCAGGCTTCAAGATAGTTGGCACTGCTGATAGGAATAGACTTCAATAATACAGCTGCATCACCTTGCAATAACCCCTTGAGATATTGTAGTTTCTGGGCTCCTGAAAGGTTCTTATTATTATGAACAGCGGATTCAAACAAGTCCCTAAAGGGTATCCAGTCTTGTAGGCTGCCCCCGAACACTGGCAACTGTAACTTGGGCAGTCTATAACCTCACTTCCGATGTCACTTTTAGACGACGAAATTTCACACTTTTCTGACCCGACTTCATGGATCTTGACAAGTAACGTCGTAAGTCTATCTTGTGCTTCTCCGAGATCGTCTTCATGCGCTGTATACTCTTCTGGGTTTAATGCAATGCTGAAATCCACTAATAATTTATCAACTTCGTCTAACATTAACTGAACTCGTTTTTGGTGTACTAATGCTCCGCTCGTGTCGCCACTCGTAAGTTTATCAACTGCATTCTCTGCGCGAGTAATGTTTGATTTCATAACCCTTTTCTTCGCCAAGAGTTTCTCCATTGTTTTCCGATTCTCAACGAGTCTTCACAGAATTTCAAATGCCAGATCTTTCCCAAATCCGGCCCGGAGGACCAATAAATGTTCCATGAAGTAAGCTGTTAGAAGTCGGAATCGCACATTTAATGCTAAAATAAATACGTAACATTAGAACTCGTTATTGAATTTCATGTTTTAATGCACCAAAATACATCTGCCACCATTTCTCCCCAAGATCACAACTACTCAAAACAAAACAAAACAAAACAAAACCCTAACGCCAAAGGCCACTTGTCTTTCAAAACAAACAACTGAATAACAACTCTGTGCGACTCAACAGTTTCTGAAGTGTGGATTATTCCACAGTTCCTCTGTAAAGCATCAATTAGGTAGTTTCACGATATACAATATCCAGGAAACAAATGTTCGGAGTTGCAATACTTCTGTCACTGGACAGAATGTTCTTTTGTCAAAAGAAATCAAGTCCAAAATCCTCAAAGATTTTGCCAGAAGACCATTTCAAACTTTTCTTATAACATTGCAAATCAATTGGTTTGGCTTTAACGTACTATTTTTGATACTTCCTGTAGCCTATTTGAGAATCAATGATTTAATAGATCGAAACGGGACTGGCTATGAAATACATCTAGTGTCCATGAACGTTTGGGAAATACTAAATGTTTTTTAATAAAACAGACCAGCTAGAACCCTCTAATAAATAGTTCTGCCCAGTCAGATGTTTATTAAAATATTATTTTGACAGAAGAACCCAAAGAAGAACACATAAAATAGAATTATAATAATACACCCGCCCCTCAGAGTAACGTTCAGTTAGCGCAGTTTTGAAGTAACTGCATGATTTCAAGTAGCGCAGTCATAGATTCAAAGAAACATTTTTTATTTTATGTGAATTTTTTTTCTGTGTGCACATAATGGCAATGGCACATTAAATACAATGCAATGAATTAATAATGTGATGAATTAATAAACAATAGCTTTCCTTAATAGCTGTTCAATTCCTTCATTGCATATTTATCTCTGATGTTGCCTGTGTCTTCAGCCAACATTTATTTTATGCCATCCCGCATGTCAGCAGCAGCTCTGGAGAGTAAAGCTAGATGCTTTCGAGGCTACTTTACCTTGCACACACTTGGATGAGCTAGTGGCAAATCATGGCAGACATGCATTTAGTAAAAACAGAGTCGGGAATTATGTAAACAGGTTAAATAATCTTTATACTAATACAAATTGTTAATGCTATTCTTTTTTAAATCTTTTTATAACTAAAATATGACCATATATTAATAACATTTGACACGAACCCCGCTACCTCCGTGTGAATTTTGGCGTAATATGTAATGTCTGGAATCTCGGAGTAGGTTCGGCCTTGTGGGGGGGAGGCAGAGGTTTGCCGCAGCAGGACCCCCCGAGCTGTTTAGGCCACTCGGGACGCCTGATAAGTCCAAGAAAACACCGGGTTACAACTTATTAATTTATTCCGGCATAGCCCTTTACAAGGTGCTACCCCTCCTGGCCGTAAAGGTTGTCCCGAAACGAATTGTCACACGCGCGGCCACTCTCTCAGTGGCGGCTCATGATTTTAATACGCGGTAAGGTCATTCAGTTCTGACACGACACGATGATTACATAAACGAACCCTGACAAGATCACTTTTCACAATGACATTACGTATTACACTAGGCTAGGATCGTGTAGGCTCGCTACTCCGGTGACACTACATGAGTCCTGGAACTGTCCCAGATACTGATGCATTATAAAGTTGGTTACGTGGTGCCTACTGGCTGCCTCGTGCAGGCTAAAACTAAGTAGCCGACTGGCTAAGATATCGCGTGAGGCGCCGACGGACCATCTCGCAGTTCTCTCATCGTACTTACATATGACGTAGCACGCTCATCTTGGAGCACTAATTAATTAAGTTACATACCACATGGTGAATCAAGACCGACCACGGGACTGAAGGAAAAGGTTTAAGAATTACTTAACTATGGTAAACTACATGTCGGTGAAAATAAACATAATGCTGGTCCCGTGACGCGCGGAGGCTGCCGGCCTCTGTGAGCTCTGGAAGGATACTCCCGCTCTCACCGCGCGCGACCCCCCTCCCGCCACCCTCCCGCGCAAAATGTGTTTTTTTCACGGGAAACTGAACCGGCCAGGTTCGGGACAAGGCGCACGGTGAAACATAATTTTGGAAGATATAAAGTGTTAAACAATGAAAATAAAGTTTAATATGTTCCTGTGGAAAAAATACATAAACACTCTTGTAGTTCGGCGGAGGGATATGCCACACCCGGCCGGTCTCCTCTGCTGACGTGGCACTAATTGCGTGGCGTTCGCCCCGTTGCACTTCTTACACCCCGGTGCGCGCCCGAGCGCGTTCGGTGCACACGCTTTCGTGAGACTTTGATGAGGCATAGCGGTCTATGCGACATAGAGGAGCATTGGCGGTCTGCGTCACATTATTATTTTGTAACTCAGAAATGTTGTTAGCTCCTACTTAGAAATGTTTTGCCCAAGCCCTACTATGTAAACAATGTGGTACATGAATTTTTCAAATTTAATTTTGTTTTGTTTAATCTCAAATGTTATTCAACATTTATTTAAATGTACTTCAAATGTATTTAGACATATACTTCTGTTGTAAATTAATTTTAACAGGAGCATTGTCTGGATTGAAATTGTAGTCAGCAGGCACAAGTACCTAAATGTAAAACCAATTATTATGATTAACATGTGCACTTATGAAAAAAACATATTTTATTAGCGCTCTGTTTTCGTGAACGAATAGTGTTACTTAAGGGGGCAGGTGTAAAGAAATGAAAGTTGTGATTAGAGACTGGACATTTTACTAGCATAAAACAGTTTGTAATGAAACAATTTTTGAACAAGTAATGTTAACTACAGTCACATGTGTATGGGAAATTACTCCACAGCTTTAAAGTTAATATAATACTGTAAAAGATACATTCTGCTACATTTTTGAATACTTAAATGACACAAAAGATTATAGATATGTACCACTGCCCAAAATAATATCTAGTAAAAATTAACTGTCCTCAATCACTAAAACCATTTTTAAGTTGAGATACAGGAATTTTAGTATATTTTTATTTTATAATATTTTTAGTGAAGTCCATAAACTTTTCAAACTTATGTAGAAAAAAACTCAATATTTCAGTTTGTGTTAATATTCTTAGCACTGATTTTTTGTGCCAAAATATAATGTCCTCAAAGCTGAAAAGTAAAAAACAAAATAAAATAAAATTATCATACCTGAATTTGTGCTGAGGCAAGTGTGTGTGTGTTTTTGCATGTTTTTGTGTATGTATGTAATGTGTGTGTATGTATTGTTGGGGGGGAGGGGGGGGCACGAAGGGAGAAGGTGCATGACATGGTGATTGTTTAGTAATATCACTGCTTATGTATTTATTACCAAGTTAATCTGGGTTTAATTTCCTGTTAATTGAAACATGGATTTTCACAAGTGGGAAATGTGATGGATGTTATTGTGAGCCAATGGGTTTACTTGGGGTACACACATCCCCCCCGCCCCCCTCATTTGCCTTTCCAGAGATCTTAAACTCATCTCTTTCACCCATCATCAATGTGACGAGATACTAATCATTAACTCATCAAATCATTTCTTTTTTGTTCTGAAAATATTTGCTGTTAATACTAATAAAACCATTCAGTAAGCTTTAAAGACATAGGGGCTTTTAATATGTTGTTCATCATACATAACATTATTTCCACCAATTTTAAAATGTACAATATTACAGCAATTTTTCATTATGATTGTCAGTGTTAGAAACCAAAGAATAAAACATTCCATATAACATTCCCCTAAAAACTCTCATCTATAAGAATATTATGAAATTTAACATGAAAACAGAAGTTTTTTCTTGTTAGTCACTGAATTTAATCACTTTTTTTTTACCCTTCAATTCAAAATATGAGAACTACCTAAATGATTTTTGATATGATGTGCATTTAGGATGTTCTGACTTTGATGAAAGGTAATTTCTTAAACTTATTAAAATTACACAATAGTAATAAGAAACTGTGTAGTGAAGCATGAATTTATTTCATTTTATAACTGAACAAAATCAATCTTAACTTTATATCATCCCAAAACTATGAAAATATTTTACTTTTTATTTTTAGGCCTATAATGCAAAGACAACCTTGGCTCGTTTGGAACGAGCATTCATACTGGACCTAAAACTTGTTGAGAGGTTTCGAGTGACCAAGCTGGTAAAGGATGTGCTCCTAATTAACGGCATGGCCAGAGACGAGCTTGGTGGAGAGATCTTCACTGGCCCCTGCTACATTACTCGCACAGTGCACAAACTGGAGGTTCATGTAAGTAACTTTGTACTAGCTGGATACCTAAAATTCCTGAATGTACGCTGCACAGTAAAAATATGTTGGCTTGTATTTTGGACCTGCAGTTACAGGGTAACAAAATAAAAATAATATATTTACGATAAATGGAAAATTCTTCAGTAATATTTTTTGCATAGGGTGGGGAGTGAATAACTTACTAACTTATGTTCAGTATTCAAACTAAAAACATGCACATAGCCCACCACAAGTTTGAAATGAGTGTGTGTATGTTAGATATATGGTGTGTTATAAGAATATGTGTAATACTTAATACAAAAAAATTATCCTCATTACTAGTCAATTAATTAGGTAAGACTTTACTATAATTTACCATGTATGGATTTAATTGAATAGCTGACATACTATAGATATTAATTTAAATAATTAGAAGGTATCCTATTTGATATATTATTAATTTAATAAAATGTATCGAGTAACAGCAGTATTGGCTTCAGAGGTGTTGCTAGGTAAAAGATATATGTTGCATTTTCCATCGTAAAGTTATGTGCACACAGGCTGAAAACAATTCAATCTCCAAGTGTATAGCGTACAATTGTGCACCACCTCGCTCTCATTAACTTAGTCATGCTAAGAATTGGTATCAAACCCACGATCCTCAGCATATAAGTGATGCCTTAGCATGAATGACTTCAAATTGCTAGGTCTGAGGTGCTCGTACAAGTTGGTCGGCCATAGAGAATTGGAGCTCACTTCAATCTTGGATGACCCCTTTGCCCTAAGCCTCTGTGCAATAGCCATGTAGCATATCATTGTGGATCTAAATAAGTTTTCACAGGTGTATATTTTACACTAATTTTAGTAAAAAATAATAATTTAAATTGAACTTATGAGTGTAAAAGGCAGCAATTTTCTTTGGAAGGAATGTGTTTATAATTTGGATTTAGGTTTCAACAAATTGTTTTGTTTAGAATGGTGCATGCTTTTTGTTTCAAATATGCATTTAGTCTCTTTTTGTAAAGTTTTATTCACTCTTTTTTTACTAGTATTCAAGTTCCTCTGATAAGGCAGATAGTGTGCCAAGTATGCTGTTCGTAATACCAGAGGAGGGAATTTCAAAAGAGCAGATAATGCAACAGTCTACCTCTACATCTGCGAAATATCAACATTTTCCACATAGAACACACCAAAGTCACTAAGTTCCAAAGGTGAGAAACATCCACAAGATTTTTATTCATGCTACCAAAATAATACCAAATGAGTTTATTAAGTTAACTTTTTGTGATGTAACTTTTGGCTGCTAACCATTCCAAAAGCTTGCCTTAAACCAGATTCCTTAAAAAAAATTTCTTCATTGACAAACAGGAAGCATTATGTAACAATATGTCAGTTGCATCAATTTACAATATTCATTCAACCTTCAATCATGGGAAGTAAATGAAAGATGCTAAGTATTTATATGTACTTGTAGATTACTTATCAAATTACATACCATAAAGCACAGCTGTTGTGAGGAGTGTTGTTTGCAAAATCCCTAGGGCTCTGTTGAATTTAGGGAGTTTTTTATTGCTTGTGTTGACCCTGATAGGTAGAATATTGCACGTCTATTATTCATAGAATCCATAGTAAAACTTGCAAGTAATTTGATACTCAGATGTTTATAATTGGCCATAGTAATGTTTAAAGTCATTAGATTTTCTTTTAACTGTAGTATTTGAAAAGTTCTACATTAAATAATAGGGACCCAACAAAATTATTTTCCCCTTGGTTTCTTTCGATGGCCCTGCAATTTGGTTATGCTCCTTTACAATAATTGTTAACATTTATTTTAAAGAATTCAAAGCCCATTACATATTTTATATTTCTAATTATACTGTGGAATCTGGTTAGGAGGTAAAATAGAAATAACATTCTCATTAAAATATTTTTAAAAATTCATGTGATCTTGCATTTTGAGAAAATGTGTGTCTTTAAAATTTTTCATATGATGCATAGCGTACAACTGATACCTCCCAAGTGTGTGAACAGTTGGAGTTAAAACAAGCTGCTACTGGATAAAAAACTAAAACTAAATATATATATATATATATATATATATATATATATATATATATATATATATATATATATATATATATATATAAAAAATTTGTGCTGGTGATGGCAGCGACATATTATACATACATATTAAGTTAATAGGTTTTGCAGGAAAAACTATTTAGTTTAAAACCAGCATACACTTGTATCAATCAGATTCACGTGTATAGTGCTAATATTAATAATGAAAAATAGAGAACTGTGAATGTTAAAAATATAAAGAGTTAAATTTTCCTTTAGAGGTATTCTGTAGCAGTAGACATCATTTGTTAAAGAATTGCATCCACAAGACCGTACAGTTTTTCCCATACCACTAGATTGCGCCATGTATGATGACAAAAAAATTATGATTGTACAGTTTGTGGATAAAATTATTCATAAGTGATTTTAATGTTCTGTTCCTTTTGTTTTTCTTTTAATAATAACTCACTCAACACATTATACTTATTGTCTTTATTCACTATATCTTATTACATAATATTTTATCCTCTCACTCCTCTTCCACTGTCTCTTCTGCCCATTACTGACAACCTTCCCTTCATCATTTCCCACCTTCATACCAACCTCAACCTCTTAACTCCACAATTCCCTCACTCACATGCTTATCATACGATTAATCTATCATAAAGCAACGGTCAATCATACACTCAAGTGGTGACTGTAAGTCTTGTGCTTTAATCTCTGTACAGCAACAGATTAAATGTGATGGTATTATAACTAGTCTATGTGCATGCCAGCAAGCCACAATGTCTAAAAATCAAACTTAATTTGTAGGTATACATATTCCTCTATAGTTTGACATTTTGTGTATATACACCTATCCCTCACTTAGCATGTTTCAGATTGCGCAGATTCATTTAGCGCCGTGTGAATTTTACTGCCCCAGTTTTCAGTTAGCACGAAATCTCGGCAGGCAAAAAAAAAGTTCAGCACGACGACACGAAGTCACATACTTATCATACATCTCCCTTCTTTACCCCTTTCAGTTGTCCAACTTTTTTTAGATGTCCACTACACTCTGGCGTCCACTCAGACAACCACCCTTTCATGTTACAATGCTACACTCACCACAAGGATTTGTACACTTTCCACAATCTAAGGCACATCAGCTTATTCAAATATTAAGTTTCTGTGGCAGTATAACTTGTCTACCAGTCCTTGCCCTTTTCCCCTCAGTGAGACCGACACCCTTACCAGATGCTCCAGCTCCATTACTCCTCAGCTTACCCCTATTCACACTTTCCGCTTAATTTAGTGTCTGTTCCTCTTAACTTTGTAGGAGGTCAGCAGTCTTACTGGCCTCTCTGTGTGACTCCTCTGCTTCTGCCTTGGTGAAACCCTTGAAGCTTTTCAAAAAGCTGGCGTTTCTTCTGCACTCCTGGTATGTTACCTCATCCCTCACTCTATAGAACCTTGGAGTACGTTCCCATGACCACTGCCTTCTTCCAGCACTGCATTTTTTGATCTCTTAATAGCACTGCCTTTCCTTGGTGAAATTCTTTTTCCTTTCCAGCTGACTTATCATATTTCAGTTTGCTTTTCATCCTCGTCTGAATTAAGTCTTGACGTACATTCTTAACTGTTGGCAGCAGCAGCTCTTGTTTAAAGGATAGCCGGGTCCTAAGTTGTCTGCTAATTATTATTTGTACTGGTGATATCCTCACATCACTTAGGGGAGTAGTGCAATAATTCAACAAGAATAACTGCAAGTCCTGTTTGGAGTAATCAGATTTTTTTATTATTTTCTTTGCGATTCCTACTGCCTTTTCTGCTAGTCCGGGTCCTTTTGGATAATGTGGACTTAATGTGATTATTTGAAAACCCCATTGTTTTGCAAACATGGTCATTTCATAACTTTCATATGGCATATTGTCCATGATTAGTTTTTCAGGGATTCCCAACCTACTGAATATTCCTGAGAGTATTGCAATGACAGATTTACTTGTCTTATTGTGCAACTGTTCTACCTCAAGCACCTAGATACAGGGCCGCTGCAAGGTAAATTGGCACCCTAGGCAAAAAACCTTAATGCCCCCCCCCCCCCCGCCTCTGCCGGACACCCCAAAAAAATTTTTCCTTGCCTCAAAATACATCACGTAAGCCTAAGATTTTGTCAACAACCAAATGTAACCATGCTTGTGTTTTTTTTTACTTTTTTACTTATTACTATTACAAATCATAAATAGGTCACCGTGGACTTTAAATAATTACTTATATCAATATAAACATTCTATACTGTTACAAAAATCCATTTTCATCTAGTTTCAATAATCGCTAAACATATTATATCAGCTTTTATGTGTCGTGCTGCGCCGCCCCCCTTTACTTGGCGCCCTAGGCGGTTGCCTAGTTCGCCTATATGGATGCGCCGGCCCTGCCTAGATAAGTAGTCTACTACTACTAGGTAGGATCTCCATCCATGTTCTGCTATGTCTGCTGACACAACCTGGAACGGGTAATCAGGAATCACAGTAATCAGAATTGGTTGTTTGACATTTAAGTAACTGAACCTCTAACACACATAACATGATAGTATAAAGTCAATTATTTGCATTGTGATGCTTAGCCAATAAAAATGTGATTTGACTTTCCTGACAGTGTTGTTGCATCTCTCATGTGTTTCATGAAGTAATTGAAGAGCATGCTGTCTAAGACAGCCCGGAACAATGAGCCTGTCCTTAAAGTATACTAGCCCCTTTTCAACATAAATTTCATTTCTAATGTTGTAGTAATGCTTTAGTTCTCACCCTTCTTCCATTCGAGTGAGCCACCCATTTTGTACATAATTTAAGACTTTACTTAAATAAATATCCTTGTTTGTTTATTCAACATACCTTTGATATCTGTCCCTTGAGAATACAACTTCAGCCATCCCTACAACATGAACTACTTCTTTCATTGTTGCATCATCTTCCACTGTTGTGGCCGGAAAGTTTCTAGACAACATATCTGCAACATACATTTTTGCTCCTGGTATGTAGCATTCATCTAAACTATATATCTACAACTTTAACCGTAACCTCTTAAGCCGAGTATTTTTAATTTGTACCATTTTCTTTTTCATCAATGTTACTAGTGGCTGGTGATCTGTATACACTGTTACTCTGTTGCCATATATGTAATAATGAAATTTTTCACATGCATAATTTATGGCTAGAAGCTCTTTTTTCACTTGTGCATAGCCTTGAACGGTTGCCGTCATGGATCGAGAAGCAAAATTTACCGGCCTGCAGTCTTGCAATAAACAGCAACCCAACCCATTTTGACTTGCATCACATTGTATCGTGATGTTTTTACTAAGGTCAAAGCTAGCTAACGTGGGAGCTGTGCTGATTAACGTTTTTACATTTTCAAATGCAGTCTGCTGTCTGTTGGTCCATGTCCATTAAACATCTTTCTTGAGAAGCTCTCTGGGTGGTGTAACCACTTCTGTAAAGCCTGGTACAAAGTTCCTCAGATAGTTCATCATGCCCATGAGTTGCTGTAAATCCTTTTTATTACGGGGTTCTTTCAAGCTCTCTATAGCAATCACTTTGTCCGGGTCTGGGTGCACTCCTTCCTTGCTCACTACAAATCCTACGTATTTAACCCGGGGAACACAATACTGAAACTTTTCTGAATTAAACTTGATGTTATACCTAATAGCCCTGGCCAACACTTTCTCTAAGATTATGTCATGCTCTTCTTTGGTGTCAGCACAGATTAATATATCATCAAAGTAAACAAACACTCCAGTTATGTCACCAAAGTACAGTAAGTCCTCGGTTTACGTCGGGGTTACGTTCCTGAAAACCGCGACGTAAATAGAAACGACGCAAAATGAGCCATGTTTCATGCCACCGGCCGACCACGGCCCAAGGTCGGCCGGAAGCGCTGGCATACAGACGTGACAACGGGCAATTTTATCAGCAAATGACAACCGACAGCGTGGGAAACAAGTCCAACTAGTACTTCTCAGCTTTATAGAATGGTTATTTAACCAGCTGCTTTATTACCTTTATTGATTGAAATATAAAAACATATATATAGTCGTTTGGAAGACATCTTATGAAGAAAAAATCATAAATTGCAGTGAGCTGATACTGTAGGCCTACTACAAACGCATTTAATCACGATAAAGTTAACAACGGCACGTTTAAAACTCCGGCCAACTCAATGATATCATAGCGACTGAAGTAGAGCTGTAGCAAACCGTATGTATTCGTTACTGAGTAACGGGTGCGGCATCTAGTAACGAGTAACGAAACGTTACACACGAATGCATTTCGTTACTCGCATTTTTCGTATGTTTTACGCATGCGCGCGCTTATTCGTTACAATGAACGATGTTTGTTTATTAAGAAAAGTATAATTTGGAAATTCGTCGCCCAAGTTTTTTACTGTTTATTAAAGGTATTGTGTGTGTAGACAAAGTTTGAGATTGGAACAGAAACAACGTAAGAAAGTATTTTTTACAAATTATAAATATGTATGTTTTTGTTTTTTATTATCGCGTATTTTCACGTTTTTTGTTCTTATCTTAAAAGAGATATTATAATAAAGCTGCTCTAATGAGATTTTATTGTTTCTTGGTTAACAAAAGCTGTTAATTATCAAATACTTTTAATTGTTTATATTCGATTTATTATTATTTACGCGACGTCATACTGTACGCGTACGAAATACGACTCAATTCGTTGCTGTTACATAACATAGCATGTTATGCGGTATCAGAAGTAACGAGTAACGATACGAAAGTAACGAGTACTAATTGTTATAGTAACGAATACATACGGGTACACTTTTTTTAGTTACTTTTATACCTCTACTGAAGTGCCAAGGAGTTGGACGAAAAGGGGTAGGAGAAAATGCTGTGTCGTTGCGGGAAGTAGATAACACTTCTACGTGCGAGATACGTGGGTGGCCGAGCGGGCGGGCTGGTAGTATTGCATCACCGCGCGGAGAGCAGCGGAGAGCAGGAAGCGTCCCTCATGATGTATGATAAGATAAGGCGGTGAACGTGTAGCTTACGCTACATAGCATAAATTAACTACCGAAGGAAACAAAGAATTATAAACGAATTATATACGGTGTTTTGGTTAAAATAAAGATTTACGGTCATTGTAAACGACGTTATTGTGAATCGGCGACAACTTAAATTGAAACATGAGTACTCAAACATTAGCGACGTTAATCCGAAACGACGTAAATCGGTACGACGTAAATAGAGGACTTACTGTACTTGTTGAGTTTTGACACACTTTGGGAGCACTGACTAGTCCAAAGGGTAATCTCAAGAACCTATAGCAACCAAAAGGCATGTTGAACGTGCATAACTTACTGGACTCCTCATCAAGTGGTACAAAATCCATCCTTTAGATCAAGTACTGAGAACCACTTCTTTCCAGCCAGACTAGGTTTCACCTCTTCTATAGTTGGAATGGAACAATACTCTCTCAACACATACCTGTTAAGGTCTTAAGGATCCAGACACAGGAAAAGCAACCCATTTAGCTTCTCTACAACCACTAATGTATGGACCCACTCCATCGCTTCTGAGCACCGCTTGATGAAATTTTTACTCTCCAGGCTCTCTAATGTATCATTTAACTTACTTTTGATCGAGAGTGGAACCCTTCTAGTAGAATTGGCTACTGGAACTGCATTCTCCTTTAATTGTAACTTACACACATCTGGGAAATATTCCACCCCCTTTAATAGCTTGCTTGTGCTTGTTGACAACTTCCTTTTGTTCACTGCCCTTCGTCCTATCTGAGTCAATTCTCCCTACTCTCTGTATAAGACCCAGCTCAACACACAAATTCAGCCCCAGTATTGGACTTGCTCCTTCATCTGGTACAACCATAAACTCTGCAAGAACTATCTTCTTATTTGTTTCACATTCCACTACTAGTTTACCTAACAACTTAACCTTAGACCTCGCAAAGGCTTGTAGTCTGACTGTTGTTTTGCTCATCGGGATCTTGGGACTCAGCTTCCTGTAGTCGCGGTACGGTAACACATTTGTAACTGATCCAGAATCCAGTTTGAACTGAATTTTCACAGTCCTTATGAGCACTTTTTTATACCACTCTTTAATGTTAGGTCCACTAGTGATCTGTCACACTGATAACACCTCAAGGTGATCAGAGTTACTGCTACTTTCTACACCATAACAACATCTTCCTGCTCCTCCCGGTGTTTTTGCAAGTGTCTTTTCGCAAGTTTAATTTGTCTTTATTTTTGCATGCCCCTACGAAATGATTAAAGCCTTGGCACTTATTGCATCGTTTCCCATAAGCTGGCCAATTCCGTACCTCGTGTTTTCTCAGACACCGAGTACACTCAATGTCCCGCTTGTCCCACGCTTGCACTTGTGCGCCCCACTGATGGTGTTTGGACACTTTTAGAGTAGGCCTAACCTCAAACACCTCCAGCAACGCCTGTCCATACGCTATAACCTTTGGATTTGCTTCAGCAATTTTAACTGATAGTATGTAACCACTTTATCTAGTCATATCATCACGTAACAATTTCTCCTGTGTTATAGATGTTGTAATTCCCAGCACCACTTGCGCCTTTAACAAGTTATTTTCCTGCTCTCCAAATTCACATGGTACACTCAACAACTTTAGATCAGTGTAAAACTTGTCAAACAGCTCGTTGTTGGCTTGTTTACGACTGAAAAATTTGTAAATGTTCATTGTCTCATTTTTACGTGGCATGCAATGTTTTTCCATTACAGCCGAGATAGTTTCAACTGTTTCTTCCCCGCCGTCCTCTACTCATTTCATTGCACTGTACACTTTTAACGCCTCTGTTCCCATCAGATTCTTAATTCTGGCAACTTGAACTATAACCGACTTCGTGTCCGTTTCTGTTGCTAAGAAGTACACTTGAACCTCCTGTTCAAATAGCTTAAAGTTCTGTACCACATTCCCACTCATGCTCAACGGACTTGGCTTTTTGAAACTCCATTTCGTGGCAATAGCGATGTGCTATTCCATTATTATTATTATTATTTTCCTATCCTTCGGATCCTACCAACTGCGCCATGTTCTGTTCCTTTTGTTTGTCTTTTAATAATAACTCACTCAACACATTGTACTTATTGTCTTTATTCACTATATCTTATTACATAATATTTTATCCTCTCACTCCTCTTCCACTGTCTCTTCTGCCCATTACTGACAACCTTCCCTTCATCATTTCCCACCTTCATACCAACCTCAACCTCTTAACTCCACAATTCCCTCACTCACATGCTTATCATACGATTAATCTATCATAAAGCAACGGTCAATCATACACTCAAGTGGTGACTGTAAGTCTTGTGCTTTAATCTCCGTACAGCAACAGATTAAATGTGATGGTATTATAACTAGTCTATGTGCATGCCAGCAAGCCACAATGTCTAAAAATCAAACTTAATTTGTAGGTATACACACTCCTCTATAGTTTGACATTTTGTCTATATACACCTATCCCTCACTTAGCATGTCTTCAGATTGCGCAGATTCATTTAGCGCGATGTCAATTTTACTGCCCCTGTTTGAATAGCATGTCTGTAAATTTCAGTTAGCACGAAATCTCAGCAGGCAAAAAAAAAGTCAAGCACGACGCCACGAAGTCTGTTTCAACTTCTGTAAACAACAGAAGTGCTGAGGGATACAGTTAGCCAAACAAGGGGGGAGGAGATGCGCCCGCAGGTATATCTACGCTATCGGCTGTTCTACAAACATCAGCTATGGCAAGTTAAATTGCGGCTATGGAGTGTAAAGAACCAAATGATTTCACGTTGGCGCATATGCTGCCGTGCCCTACCGTTGTCACCTGGCCGTGAACTCAGTCTAGCCAGTGGCAGGAAATTAACTCAAACAAAAGCAACTTCTGCCCATTCCGCTGTCGGTAACTGTACGTGCTTGATCACTCATAATGCATCGTGTTAAAGTATTTGAGACAAAACTAGAAGCATTACGGCACGCAGATTGTCATGAAGGCCACACTTATGTTGGTTGTACTTTAGTTTTAAGCAAGTCAACTGTGCGCACAATATTACGAAATAAGGACTATAGAAGTCTGATGCTGTCCGTTGTACTAGCGAGAATATATTTGACATTAGATACCGGAACAGAAATGAACAGATGATCCACGTGGAAAAGGTTGTTAAATGAATGTTGCAATGAAAAAAAAATCATTGGCCTGACAGGATTGGTGTGAACCAGGTGGTGATATGCGAAAAAGCACTTTAATTTTTGAAAAATTATTTGCAATTATCTGGACAGAAATATCAGTTTCACTATCAGTAAAGGATGGTTTGGAAAGATACGCGACGTGAGTTGAAGGTCATGCCCGGGCGAGCAAATCAGCCAGCCGCCTGACAACAAATTACATAACCACATATCTTTCGTTACGCGGTGTCGTATTTGTCATACTAAGTGCAATGGAAGGCCTATATAGATAAATGGTGTGACATATTTATAGTTGAGTTTTATTCAACGCATTTATATTTCGTCAAGTTTATTTTCCTACACAATTTTGGAACACATTAAATAAATTAGCCTTGCTATTTATGGAAACTAATGCTTTAGAATACGCGATTTCTAATAACACGAGCATAGGTGTACGCCTATCCCTCATTAGTACGACTAATTCGTTCCTAAAAATGTCATCTGCGTGCCCATCTGTTCCCTCCTTTTATGGCTAACTGTATCCCACACCACATCTGTTACAGAAGTTGAAACAGACTTCATGGCATCGTGCCACACTTTTTTTTGCCTACCGAGATTTCGTGTTAACTGAAATTTACAGACGTGCTATTCAAGTCTGGGGCAGTAAAATTAACATTACGCTAAATGAATCAGCGCAATCTGAAGACGTGCTAAGTGAGGGATAGGTGTATTAGAGATTCTGACTGAAGGAACAATGGTCTCAGGTTTAATTTCCAACCAGGTCTTGATTTTTCACTTGTAGAAAACTTCCTTCATTAGTCTTGGATAGGGTGTTGCAATGTACCTTTACTTCAATACTACGACCTCAATACTACGAAAGGCATTGGGAAACCAATACAGAATCCTCCTGCCATGAAAACCGTGGTGTTACCTAAGGTCGCTGTGCTAGGGAGTGAAAATCAAAGGGGCCCCTCCTAGTTAGCGGTGTATCTGTGTTGGTTAGGTGGGATGATAAATGTGGTGCTCACTGGTGCTTCTAGCACTGTGTTGCCTCTTAAGAGTGAGCGATAGTAAAATTTTTTGCTGTAGATTGGAATGAAATTTTGTCAAAAGTTTTATTTAGCTACTGTTGTTGTCTGTACGTAGTTTCGAAAATTTTCATAACATTTTAATTGAGATATTAAACCTTAAGTTTTAATAATTTAAAGCAGTTTTATACAGATTTTTAAAAAGTCTCGTGTCTGACGCGTTAACTATATATGCATGTAACCTTTTTGTTTACTAAAATAAAATTTTGTTTTAATAGGTGCAATAATTCTACCATAAAATAGTTAAATTATAAATCTCTGCATAATGTAGAAGTGCAGTCATTTATGAAATCGCCTCTTACACGTTACTAACATAATGTAGAGAGATGGGATGAAGCCCTTATAAAGACAAAGCACCATGGATATTTGTTAAGGCTAAAATATGTCAGAGCTATATCTGGGAAAGCCAAACGATGATCAGCTAATATTACCAATTTTTCACACGTAGCGAGTGCAGACATCTGTGAAACTATTTCCGCCTAAGGTCGTATTCGACGAATCAAAATGGAAGTTAAACTATTATACAGTAGAAAGAATACTGCATCGTTTGATACCTAACATATGTCTGTGCACTGCCTGGAAACTCTAATCGAAGGTTAGTTGAAAGTCCAATTTCGCGTTGTTTTTGGAATTTTACACGCAGCCGTTTAAAAATAATACGCGCTGAAGAGCGCTGAAGAGTGCTGCTAAGGATTGAGCAGCGGGAACTTCCCTGAACTAGGTACTACCTGCTCGTAGTGGGGACTGGCGAGACCGCGCTAAGCCGCTTATCTCTCTTCAAGATCAGGAAAGGGGGCAGTGCATTGTTACCTGCCTTTTTCTGACCACTGAACCATGGAAGTGCAGAGTATATTAGTGATGTCGTTCAAGTTCCTTGTGCCAGCCGAAAGAAACTTGCATCAACAGCTTCTATGTTCAAAGATGTAATTAGTAATCATATTGAATTCTTTAAAATTAATTTTTATTAACGTTACCGTATTTTTCCCTGTTCACTTACAATTTGGTTTATCTCACACATCTGCCTCCCTACTCTCAGTACGCCTTCATGGCCAGTGACAGTACACCTTGTTATCATTAGGCCCGTTATGTAATGATACGGAAACGTAATCAAACGGCAACGCATCTCGTAAACGCAAGACGACCATTTACGGTACTCCGTCAGCTCGTTCTACAGTGTACGGATTTCACGGAAACATAACAAAACTTGCGCCAATAAGCGTAAAAAATACTGACGTCACGCAACATCATTGTAAACAAGCTCAAACGTGAAATTTTAAACTTGCATCGGTTTTTATGTTTAGTTTACGTTGAATTGTGCATGATGACTTCTGTTTGATGCCTTTAACTAGTCAAACGGCTTATAATTAGAGACGCCTGAATTTCACGAATAGATTTCGTGACTGGTTGTATTGCATATCACTGCATCTCGTATTCACGTAACTGATTGGGTGCTTGTTACTCTCGTGCGTCTGGGCACTTAAAAAAATATATGTCAAATATCGTACCACGCGTACGCTAATGTATGAATAATCACTTACTGTAATTTTTACATCTCGGAATGCATTTATACACAACACATTCGGCTTCGTTTTGATAAAACTTAAACAATTAGCTTGTCGGTATTTCATGGTAAATTTATCAATGTACTGAAATGTCACTTTTTATTTTAAAGAAATAAGTTTTATATATTGCACTGTATCAAAACATAAAATTGTGTGAATTAGCACATAACAAACAAGGTAAACAACCTAGATTTCATAAAATCATTGCTACTTCCAACGGTTTTAAAGTCACAATGTATGTAGATTAACCGACATGCCGAAGGCATTACTTGTTGGAATTTCGCGCTTAATCTAGCTCTAAAACTAAATATTTCCATTCGTTAAAAGTGGGCCGCAAATATACTTCTGTTTGTTTATTGACATTGGTTTTTTTTTCACTTGAGCCATCGTCATTACCCAGCCTTTTTTGGCCGTTCAAAACTAGTATTCCCGAAAGAGAGGTGTACACCAAACTAGACTTTTTTGATATTCCAAACAGAAGAAATTACGTCTTAAATAATAAAGCGGAAACAACTAGCAAATACATAAATATCGTATGGGGAAGGTACCTGAGGGTAGGGTATCGTACCCCGAGTGCAGACTTGTTATTGGGCGCCTGTAGACATCTGCGTGCCCTAAGGGATGATAAGCAACGAAGCCCTGCAATGGTGAAGCGCTTGAATGAGCAGGGCGGTGGAAACGGGAGATCCCCGAGAAACCCCGCCAACCACGAAATCGGAATGATTCCTACATGCGAAATTCCGGGCTTCTGCCCCACTGAGATCCAACCCAGATCGCTTTGGTGGGAGGCGAGGGGTCTGACCCCTCGACCGCCGCGGACCCTAACATGATATTCAAAAACAAGAATAAAATGGACATGTACATGGTATACGTAGTGATAAAATAGTGCATTGCTATTAGCTGCATGGAAGAACGCATGCACAAGAGTTCGGCATTGCCCATTTCTCCATCTCTTTTACGCTTGCGGATGCGAATATGTGTACACTTACGTGTGAATGTAGAACGAACTTAGAGTGTTTTACGTTTCCCTTTTCGTGATACGTATACGTTTGTGTGTCACGGTCAAACGGGCCTAATCATTACTTGCATAGCCGTTTCATAAATAAATACTTAAAATTAAATGTACAACTCCTGTGCTCAGAAAACTGCTCGTAACTAAATAGGCACTTCGTTAGAGATGCTAAGACTTTGCTGCAACTATTTTAGTATACAACGTGTATTTTATTTAAATTTATTAACATTTCTGAATGCGTACTGCTGTATTTTCGTAAAATTAATACCACACACGTGATGTCACAGAAGTTGTTATTATGGCATAGTTGCAATGCACGTATTTCTGATGTCTCTATTGTTTTATATAATCATCCTAACTACACTATTAATTTCAATGAGAGTTTTTCATTTATTTGGAAAAAAAATTTATCTTGGTTTTCATCTGAAATAAGTGCATATGGCCTGAACACTGGCGAAGTACACTGCTTTCAAATAACACAACAACAATTTAAATTACAAAAAATTACAATTAAAACTTTTTATATATATCTGGTTATTTACTAAAAATATGTTAATGGAATTTTAAAGAAAATAGACCCTAGTTAACCTTAAAGAAACCGCGTGTCTATGAAGATTCGAACCACAAAACACTTTCTCTATATTAATCTTAACACTGCTAACTAAACATACCCCAGAACAAATGAACAGTAAGCACCAAAACGAAAATATTTAACAGAATTAGCATAAAATGTACAAAATAAAAAAGCTTTTTACAATAGCATAAAAAATACAATATACAATAAGTGCGGATGTGTCTTATAGTGCCTTGTTGTAATACTACTATAACAAGCATAATTTAGTGAATTATTTTGGACATACGCCATTTCTGTTTTGAACTGTTAGTCATGTAAAAAAACTCCGAAAATCAAATAAATAAATAAAAAAATTAAAAACAGTTACATAATTTCCAAAGAAAATCAAGACCGAGTCAGATGTATTCGAACACAGTCTGACCAGCAAGGAAAATAAAAATAAATATGGACAATACAACGAAAACATCACAGACCAAATATTTAACCTAAAAAAAACTAGACAGCACAAGAATTCCGTGAAAGGAACTTAGTCATGAAAAATAATGAATTAAACATAGACGAACACAGTGGACATACAGTGAGACAGATTAGATGCAAGCAGACAGAAAAACTGGACAATGCAGCAAACACATAAACACAACAATGAAAATAAAGAATTATATGAACAAGACAACGACAACAGCACTAACGAACACAGAAGTTTTTCAATGGCGGGAACAGATGTCAGTTCCCGAAACGTCGCAACTACTGTCTGCACTTAACGATTAAAATGTTGTTAGGTGTTTTACATTACCTGGAAGACATATGTTAATATTATACAAATTGAAACCATATTACAAAATTTGCATCTTCGTTTTGCAGATGACGTGCCATATAACATGTATATTTTCTTTGAAATTCTATACAAATCGGCTGCAACAAAAGACCTAACTATAAAAAAGTGTTCAACATTTTGTTTTAAATTACAGCATTTTGGAACAGATGTTGAAACTTATACAATTTTTATTTCTATAAATTTTGCAATATTATGCATGCAGAAAAAATTCTCTTTTCTTTATTTAAAATACTTCGCAATGAAAAATCAGATACATCAATCACGGTTAGGTTTTTTAAGGCATCCTAGGTTTAGTATATATATTTAAATGAAATTATTTACATTAAGAAGATTAATGGATATTATTGTTGGCAAAACAGTTCACAATTATACTGACAAATTTGGACGTTGTTTGACTAAATGGTTTTTTATTTATGGCGAGTTGAATTTGACAGATGTTTTGATGTGCGTGAGCATGTACTGCACGCACTAGCAACTGACGATAAAAAATAGCGGACGCGCATACACACTCCTTGCGCCTTACACATCCCAGCTACATCACAGGACAAGATCGCTACCCCCTCCACCCCCTTCTGTTTTGCTCTTCATAACGGCCCAACCCAACCCCAACCGCTCTAGCTAGACACAGTGGCGGCAGCTAATCCTGCTTAATTGACCCAGCTACGACAACGCTCTCTATAAGGATATTCTGGAACTTTTTGGGAGGCATTTTCGTGACATCGGTGGCTCCTCCTCGATTTTGTCATTTCCTCCTTCCGTCTCCGGCCTGTCGCTCACTCTTAAGCCCAAGGCTCTGAACTGGCATGCAGGCTTCTCATAGTGCATAGGACAACTATGAAATTGCAGCGATAACCATAACATTATATGGCGGAGATAATAAGACAAAGATATAATGAAAGTACTCGAGTTCTTTTAAGAATCTGTACCAGGTGTTTCAGTCTAAAAATTATTCTGTAAACGTGCGTTTTAGCCCTTTTCGCTCTCCCAAAAATATACAGTTTACAGGGTGTGCTCCATAAGTAATATGACCCAATTCATAAGAAAACATTTATTAAACATATTCGTACAATTAGTCAAAAATATTCTAAATAACACCATCCGGCATCAATACACTTCCTTGTTTCCAGCCCTGGAAGTATCCTGGAAGGCCTTCTCTGGAATGGAATGTCCTTTAGAGCCAGTGTAACATAAGTCTGGATGTTTTCAATTGTGTCCCAATGTTTCCCATTCAGGGCTCCTTTTAAGCAAGAAAACAAAAAAAATGTCTGCGGCAGGGAAGGGAGGGGGGGGGGAAAATCAGGACTGTAGGGATGCTGGGGCACCAGTGGGGTGTGTCTCCTGGCCAAGATATTGTTGACGATGAAGGTGCTGTGGCTTGTCAAGTTGTCGTGTTCTTTTTTTCGTCAGTCTTCTTTTTTGGGACCAGTTTGGCGCAACCTTTTTCGTGTTCCAATTTTCAATTACAATGCGATAAACTGTTGTTTTCGTCATGTTAAGAGTTTATGCTGTCAATTGAAGGCTCAACCGTCAGTCATCATTCAAACAATTATGCGCATGCATCACATTTTCGTTGATTTGCCCTCTGCGGGATTCATCAGCGATCTCTTCTCGGCCCTCCTTGAACGACTTGTGCTGTTGGAAAAATTGTGATTTAGACAAGAAATCACTCCCAAAGGCCTGCTGAATTAATGGACATGTTTCGGTGGCGGACTTGCTAAGTTTAAGGCAAATTTTGGTAAGTGTAACATTTCTCCATAAAACGATACATCACGCTGTTTTACATTAATTTAAAACGGGGTTCACGGGAACGCACATCCTGACTCTTCGGCAGCTTGGAAGCAGCTGAGACCATGCGTATTTTGAAGCCAGAACCCCCCCTGCACGTATGCTTCTGTGTATCATCGTGTCAGGAAAAAAATTGGTAGCCTTACTTATGGAACACACCCTGTGAAAATAAAATAAGGAAAAATAACTACTCATCTTTCCTCTTAAATAGACACCACTTGGATATTTCAAAGTTATTTAATCACTTTTTTTTTTCTGAAGCACTGCCAGGTGAGCGTGCACCTGTGAGATATTACAATAATGGTCAACATTAATTCAATATAGCTGTTTAAAAAGTAGACAAAAAGTATTACAAAATGTAACACCAAATATTTTCTATTATGATAATCAAGTGAACTGGTTAGTTTGCCAATGGCAGCACTTAGTATTTGGCAATGATTTCCCTTGCTGCCATGTTGACTCTACAGTTTTGGACTGTTCATTCAAGTATTAATCCATCCCACATCAAGTGGAACAGCAGTAAAATTCAAAAAGAAATTGATAGTTTGTGCTTGCTTACAGCACACAATGTTTCAGATAAATTTCAGAAATGTAACATCATCTTACTGAAACATTGATACGTCTTCTATAATAAAAAAACTTTTATGAACTTTCGTACTATATCTAATCAAATATTTGATGTAATGCCAGTCCATAAAATGGTTATTTAAATATTGGTGTATTATTATTTCTAGGTACTACCAGGAGGCATTTTATTGGATATTTATTCAATCTTGCAAGACTGCAACAGAGCCGCTTTACCATTAGAGGAGCAAATTGTATTCCAATAAACTATTTAAGTGATTAAATTATTGAAGGTTGTTTCTTACTCAGAATTGATATGCTGTTAAGATACTGGAGATTATTGCAAGGGAATTACCCTCTTTTTGTTGTCTCTATATGGTAACTAAGCTGACAGGTCTTGTATATGTTAACAAATGCGGAACACTTAAGCTATAATGTTGGATGACAGATTTATGATGCTACTTATCTTGGAATTTCTTATTTTCACCAATGAATTGATTTAGGTTTGTGGGCACCATTTTCAAACTAGTAATATGAAATAATACTGAATGTCAATTATGTATTGATTAAATGTATTTGAAATCCTCAGCAGGTTTACATGAACATAGTATCATTGATTCCCTTCAGAAAGTTTAATATTTTAATTTAAATAACTCAGTCAGCTTGTACTATGATGTTTAGTGTAGTTGGACAAATTAAATATTAATGTCGCTGACCAATTAATTAACAACAAATAATTCTACAGGTAACTTTGTTAGACCATATATTACAAACCATTAGTCAGAAAAACAAAATGTAATAGACACATTATAAGGAAAAATAGTGAACTTTCAGTTACTCCAATTAGTCTAAAGTATACCACTGGTTCATACAAATACCTCAACTAGCCTTCAAATGGCTGAGCAATTACCATTAGGTTTTATGCTACAAATAAATGAATAATTAAGCAAATTCCAACAGTAAATTGTTATATATCAGTTTTGACAGCAAAATAAGTTTGTATGGGCGAGAGAAATCCTTGTAACTGCAAGTACTCATAATAACAGAATACCGTATTTACTCGCATAAAGGCCCCCTTTTTTTTTCCAAATTTTTGACTCCAAAAAAGGGGAGGGGGGCCTATACGCGAATTTGGAGGAAAAAATTGATTTTTTCTTTTTTTCAGGTATGAAAAACTAACATTTAATAAAAGCAAAATGAAATACCGCCACAACTTATTTAAATGCCAATTAAATTTTGATTAAATGAAACAGCTGGCGGAACGACTGGCAAATCGTGCGTCTTTGTTCTAATGAGGGAGGGTGGGGGAGGCAGCGATACGGCAGGAGGGAGAGAGAGGCAGCGAGTCTGCAGGGGGGAGAGGCAGTGCTGCAGCAGGGGGGGAGAGAGGCAGAGGCGTGGCTTAACCTGCCTCCTGCCTGCTAGCCAGCCAACCAGACAAAGGAGTCTTAGAAATACCAGTTTCATGGTACGTGTACCAGTTTTCATAGGTAATTCCTTGACGTATTACCGGTATAGTTTCTTTTGTCTTAGTTTAAGAAATACAAAGATTAAATTATTTTTGATTAGGTAGGGGTATAAAAAAAACGAAAACCAGTTTTAGAAATTAGGTTAGTTTTAAAAATATTAAACTGTGATGACCATGTTTCATAAAAAATTTGGTTTACAAAAATAACTCGCAATAGTTATCAAGTAAACCATGCACAGCATACCATTGTTTTGACTGAAGTGCCAGTTTTCTCATGATATGAGTACCAGAATTTTCAAGCTGTCATCAGACAATGCTGACTAGCTCTCCCCACAGTTTCCCCTACATTTACTCTCTTCCTCGACAATCAACCTGGCATTCACAATCTCGTGAGTTATTTACGTGTGCGCCAGTTGAAAAGTTTATGGTAGCTATTATCTTTGAAAGATATGTGCAATGGGAGTGAATGACTTGATGTAAGCTTTTGGACATACGCCATTGCTAAGCACCACCCGAATCAAAGAACATAAAAACTACTGCAAGAAGGGTGAAAACCTAAAATCCAGACTTGCTGAACATACATGGGAAAATAGCCACAAAATTCTCTGGGAAGACTCCACACCACTCATACAGGAACCAGATAAAATAAAAAGGAAAATCAAAGAATCAGCTTTCATTATTAGCAATAAAAATATTTTCAGCCAGCAGAGCATTGAATTAAAAAATATGTGGATCCCTTTGATTAAGAGAGAAACATCCCTGCAGCACACAACAATAGCCAATACTCAACCTACCATAACCAATCCGCTTTAACTCCATGGTGCACAGCCAATGGGGAGTCAGCTTGTCTGCCATTGGCTGAGCAAGATGTAGTCCATAAATACCTCAGTCGCACCTGTGTTTTCGTACCATGTGTGTCTCTGCCTGAGGACGGGAGCAGATAGCAGTTTCTGAAACATTGTTTGTTTCTGTTATAGAAAACTGTTGTGTTTGTTTCGTCTTTTCTTTTTGTCGTGTTTTTGTCTCGTTTTGACTGTTGTGCTATTTTTTTTTTGGGTTCAATATTTTTGTGCTGTCATCATTTGAAGGGGTTTTTTCATTCTCTTCTGATTTTTGGTAAACTATTATGTTTGTTTCGTCTTTTCGTTTTACTGTGTTTTTGTCTCGTTTCAACTGTTGTGCTGAATTTTTTGGGTTCGGTATTTTTGTGCTGTCATCATTTGTGGGTTTTTTTTCGTTCTGTTAGTCCATTTTTCTTTGTTTGTTGACCATATTTCTGTTGTGGAGTATTGTGTGGTGTTTATATCCTGACCACAGCAATTTTTTGCTTAATTTGTGTTTTTGTCATATGTGTTATTTTTGTAGTTTTCTTCTACAGACATACATGTGCTTAGCAATGGCGTATGTCCATAAGCTTACATCAAATTTATGGTAGCGTACCGTTTTTAACACTTTCATGCAAACACATTTCACTAAAGGCACAGTAGGTACCGTAGAGGTAGAGAATATTTACATACACTATGTTCTATTCACATGCATATCATTATCTGCGTCTACTCCCCCTCCTCGTCGATATTGTCAGGGTCGTTGGCGTCAGAATCTTCGGTGTCGTTCTCGCTTGCGCTGCTTTCGCCGCGGTTCTTCCACACTTAATCATCTTCCGTGCCCTCTAGTGCGTTGGATAGGCCAGTCAATTTGAAACTTTTAGCCACAGTTTCCACAGGAATGGCACGCCATGCTGCAAGTATCCACTCGCTGTACTGTTTTCTGAAGTGGGTCTTGAAGGGCCGGTTCACAACAATGTCCAGAGGTTGCAAAATCTTAGTTAAACCTCCGGGTATTATGACAAGATCGCACCTCTCTTCTCTAACCCTCATTTTCACCTTCTCCGTCAGGTGGCCTCTGAAACTATCCAGCACTACTAGCATGGAGCGTTGACGTAGAAGACCACCTGGCCGCGAATTCCAAACCTTGTTCAACCAGTCGACAACCAAGTCTTTGGTCATCCACCCCTTTATCTGTGCATAGACAATAATACCATTGTGCATTTTTTCCTTCCGCATAGTCTTTCTAGCAAAGATCACGTACGGCGGAAGTTTGCGGCCATCAGCCGTTATCGCGAGCATGACAGTGGTGCGCTGTTTCTCTGCACCGGTCGTCCTAATGGAAACTGATCTCTCACCCACTGGGTTTATCGTTGTGTTCTCAGTCATGTCAAAATAAATTGGAGTTTGGTCAGCATTCCCGATCTGGGAAAGCGTGTATTGGTGCTGCTTTCGTAGCGATATCACATAGCGCTGGAAAGACAGCATTTTCTCTTCAAACTGCTCTGGCAGTTTCTGTGAAACCGTAGTTCGCCTACGTATTGATAGATCTTTCCTGCGTATAAATCTGCGAATCCAGCCATAGCTGGCACGGAATTCGTTGTGTTGAATGTTCAATCGTCTTGCAATTTGATTTGCCTCGACTTTTATCATTTCTGTTGTCACAGCATATCCCGATTTCCTTGTGCCTGTTATATATGTATAAACTTCATCTTCAACTTGGGGGTACTTGCATTTTCCTCCACGGAAGGCACGTTTATTTTTTGGGGCCTTTTCCAGTTTTTCGCGTTCACTAACCCAACGCCTGACACATTTTGCATCCACGTCGAATTTCCTCGCGGCAGCGCGTTTACTGTGTTCGGTCGCGTAAGCAATGACTTTTAACTTATACTTGACCGTGTAGCTACCCCTTTTTCCGCCCATTTTCACGTTTACGGTAACGACACACACGCAAAACAATGCGACTGGCAATGTGTAGCGTGAAACAGCCGGAGCGCGTAAAGCGTGGCAACACTGTCGGCCAGCAGCGCTTGCTGACTACGTAGGTACCTGCTCCACCCACTTCCCTTCCTCCTTCACTTCCCCTCTTCTTCTCCGACAACACTGCACATCAACACAAGCGCGCGAGTCCAGCTTTCTTTATCTTTATTGCGTTTGAAATATAATGTCAAATATATTCCTACTAGTACAACCAACAGCATCAGACATATAAACGTTTGATAGATTCCTTTTTTTGTACAATTGTGTGCACAGTTGACTTGCTTAAAACTAAAGTGTGACCAACATAAGTGTGGCCTTCATGATAATCTGCACGCCGTAATACTTACGGTTTTGTCTAAAATCTTGAACATGAAGCATTATGTTCTCACTTGGAAGCCATGACTCCACTATGATTCCAACTGCAGGTGCTTGCGCACGTACAGTTACCAGCAGACAAATGGGCAGACATTGCTTGTGTTTGTGCGAGATCCCTGCCACTGGCGAGACTGAGTTTTTCACGGCCCAGTCTGAGGTGATTTGGAAATAGGTGTTTCTTCTTCTTTCCATTGCGCATTTCAGCACTTATTATCAAATTCTCACTTGAATTGTTTCATTGTTAAAATTGTTGATGACTCTGCTACTCTGTAGTAATTAAAATATCCTAATAATGTGTAGACATTATTTTCCCCGATGTATCACTATAATCAGATTAGTTTACTAGCAGGCAAAATTGGACCTTAACCTCAAGCTTTCTATTCAGAGCTAGTCCAGACCAAAACTAAACTTCCTGAACGACGTTTTCTTGTTGGTTGTTCCAAGCGACGATCAACATTTATTTCCCTTAAAGATATGATAGTCGGACTGACACAGAAATGTAATCAACATTTAGACAATCACAGTGAAAATTATTAATTCATGGAATGTTCGGTAAATTAGCATATACAATTTAACTGCACATTAACAAACTGATTTAAACATAAAGTTTACACATCTAGAATTGATCACCTATTTTTATATTTTTACCACTTGAAATAGTAATGAAATGAAATTATTAACATTTTATATAAGCACTAAGTTTACAAAAATACTTTTCATTGTCAGTTGAAAACATATATTTACATATTTACAACATAGATTTAATACTGCTCGCCGAAAGTATGGCACATAAAGAAACAAAATACTTGATTGACAATAACAATTTCATGGATAAAACAAAATGGATAATTTTACTACAAATATAATTCAATGAAGGTGCTTAGATACCCTTCATATTATATTTTATGTGTATATGTATTGAAAATATTCACATTTATACAGTGTGGCTTGTTTTATTAAAAATATTTTATAACATTAAAAACATTGTAAGTAGTTTCCATCACTGTTTTAATCACATGACATTAAAAAATTACCCATTAGGTATAATTATAGGTATATTTGCTTGAACATTTTCACAGAATACACAATAGTTTAGCCATACAAAAAATTTACAACAGAATATGCAACAGAAACAAATAGAAATACAATATGAAACATCATGATTTTCTGTTGTATTCAATATGGGAATTGCTGTTGATTCCTTTTGTAATTCTCAGTGTATTTGAGTGGTGTCTGTTGGTTGCTATTGGATTTTGTAGGTTTCTGGTGTAAAGCATTATGTTGGTTTCCGTTATTTTCTAGTGTTTTCCATTATATTCTGTTGGTTTCTGTTGTAAGACACTCTTTGGGGTCTGCTGTTTTCTATTGTTTTCTACTGATTTTTGGTGGTTTCTGTTGTAAGGCGTTTTATTAGTTTATGTTGTAATTGAGTGTTTTGTTGTGTTATTTTTTTCTATTGTAAGGCACTCTTTTTGGGTCTGTGGTTTTCTTATTTTTTCATTGTAATCTGTTGATTTTAATTCATATCTGTTGTAAGGCAATCGTTGTTTTCTAGTGCTTATCATTGTATTCCGTTGGTTTATGTTGATTTCTGTTGTGTATCATTTTGTTTTTTCATAGTGTGTTCCATTGGATTTTGTTGTTGTTTTAAGTGAGTCATTAAATTCTGTTGGATTCTGTTGAATTATAATGTTAAAAAAATTGTATCCAACAATATTTTTCAAATTTTACTTTAAAATATTAATCAGCAAGCTACATATTAATTTCCACATAATTTTTAAGTGGTTAAATTAAATATACTTGTCAAATACTATAATTTAAAATATATATACTTTTTAAATATGTATCAATAAAGTTATATATTAATGTATGCATTTAAAATTATTCTTAATTATATTTGTTCTATTTTTTACAGCACACTTTAATACTATAAATAATATGTATAGTTTTAATAAGATTATATTTATTGCATTTGTATAGTTCCAATTCTTAAATGAAAAATGTATGTTTCTCACCAAAGAACTCAAGTGGAAAAATCACATACTTCTTGTATACTCTGCTTTATTCTAATGAATTATAGTGAATTATATTGGATTATGATGCTTTTGTTGTTTCCTATTGTTTTCCATTGTATCCTATGGGTTTTTATTGGTTTCTGTTGTATGGCATGGCTTTCTGTAGGGATTTGTTGTTTTGTATTTTGTTGTAAGCCACTCTCTTAGGGTCAGTTTTTTCTAGTTTTCTCTATGTATCTGTTGTTTTTTGTTGGTTTTGGTTGTAAGGCACTCCATTGGTTTCTGTTTTTATCTAGTGTTTTTCATTGTTTTCTGTTAATTGTTGGTGGTTTCTGTTGTAAGGCATTCTATTAGTGTTTTATTATAGTGTTTTTATTGTATTTTGTTGGTGTTTGTGGTTTTCTGTTGCAAGTTACTATTTTGTGGTCTGTTAGTTATTTTAATTGTATTCGTTTAGATTTTGTTAGTTTCTGTTATAAGTCCCTCTGTTGGGATGTTGTTTTTAAGTTATTCCATTATTTTCTGTTGGTTTATGTTGGTTTCTATGGGCTACTATTGTTTCAACAGTTTTCCATTTTGTTTTATTTTTTCTGTTGCAAGGCATTGTTTTATGATGTTTTATGTTATAGTTTTCAATTGTATAAAGTTTTTTTTGGTTGTCATACTATTGGTTTCTAATGTTTTAATTGTTTTGAGTTAGTTTTTGTTTGTGTCTGTTGTAAAGCACTCTGTTGTTTTCTAATGTTTACTATTGAAATCTGTTTATTTTGTCGGTTTCTTTTGCAATGTTCTTTATTTTGGTCTGAGGTTTTTTAATTGTATTTTGTAGGTTTTTTGTATTAGTGTTTTGCATTACACTCTTTTTTTTTTTAGTGTTTTCCATTTATTCTGTTTGTTTTTGTTGTATTCATGGTATTTTTATGATATTGGTGGTTTTACTTAGTTTATTTTGTATTTCTTAAGTTTTTTGTTTTGTTTTTTCCCTTGGTTTTTGCTAGGTTTTGTTCATTTAACAGGTTTTAAAATAGATTCAGTATAAATTTTCTTGTTAATGTTGTTTAACAGAAATTTGTATTTGTTTTATTTTAGCCTATTATTGGGTAATATAGAATTCGTTAACGTGAGCTATTAATAATATAATAATCCAAACTCAGGAAAATTCAACATAACCCAAGAGCAATTTGTACAACAAAAACTATTTTTAAAAAATCCAATAAAAAATACTACAAAAATATAGAAAATTGGAATAATTTTTTACAATAGAAATACTTACAAGAACAACAGAAACCAACAGAGTAAAATAGGAAACACCACAAAACAACACAATTCTTTACAGCAGAAACAAATAAGAGAATACAATGAAAAACACTAGAAAACAACAAACCTAAAATGTATGATTTTAAACAGAAACTAACAACACAATGGAAGTCTGTAAATGACAATTAAAAAAAAAAATGCTTTACAATTGAAACCAACCAATCACAAAAGAAAACAAAGTAACCAATAAAAAACCAACAGTACAATAAAAAAGGAAATATCAGACACCAATTTAATTCTTTACAAAAGAAAACATAAACCAACAGAATTCAATGTAAAAAAAAAACATGAACCCCAAAACTGTGCCTTGCCACTGAAACCATCAAATTATGATAAAAAAAACATTAGAAACAACAGAGTGCTTTCTAACTGTAACCAATAAAACATAATGGAAGGCACCAATTTACAAAGAATAAAAAATAATACTTTACAGTGGAAACCAACCAAACACATAAACAATGGAAGTTGCTAAATTACAACAGCAAACAACAGAATGCCTTACAACAAAAACCAACAGAATCCAATAAAAAACACTAGCGAACAACACAGGCCAATCGAATACCTTACTACAGAAAACAACATAAACCAACACTGTGCTGCAAATTTGAGATAATTGGCACAATTTTATTTTTCACCTTTGTTAGTCCATTCTTCATCCTGATCAAATCTTTCCTTCTAGAGTCCTACTACGTTTTCCCAGCTCCACAACTGAGTTTGGTGTGATTTTGCCAGCCAAGTATAAGACAATAAGACATTATTTTTCTTCCCGCCTTAGGCCATGAACGTGAATGTAACAGTGTCCACCTTCGTAACCGAGCGGTGTTTTTTCTCAGTATCCTCTCAGGGCAGCCCCATTCCCAGAGCACGTATCGGCGCCATCCCAAACTCATTTCTCACGAGCCAGCAGATCCCCCACCTTTTTTTTTTCAGCTAAGATGCTAACTACTTTACTTTAGTTCGGAAAGTCGCGAGGACTCTAGCCGCTGCCACCATACCTCTCTCTATTTTCCTTTTAGCCCGACAGAGCGCAAACCAGTTGGTCCCATAAGGGCCGTGCTTACGCTAGTGCCTCTTGCAGGACTTTGGTGAACAAACCCCAAGTCTGTTTCGCCTAGGCCCGAACAGAGCGTGCTGCTTTCGAAGAGCCACAAGTTACCTCCGATGCCCCTTAAGTTAGGCTGCCTGCCACCTTTGTTATTTTTTCTTTTGGTCGGCGAAGCGATCTCTTGACCGCAACCTCTACCCAATCAGAGGGTAGTTAACCCACTGCCTAGGCTTCCGGCCCCCTGGTGCGAGTTTTAACTACATGCAGCCCAAAGGGATGATTGATTCGTCCTTCTTCCATCACCGTGGTCGTTTCTTTACGGTGATTCTCACCCGCGATCCCTTTCACGCAGCAGTCTCGCAGTGATTAACTAAAGGGATGTTATCTCAGGGAGTCTGGGAATGATCTCTATTTTATTTATTTTCTAGATTAATATTTGTGTTCTGGTTACTATGTACTGGTTTTAAGTTCTGGTTACTATGTTCTTGTAGTATGACACGCGTGTGGCCACCGCGAGCATTAGTTCATCTCCAGAGGGAGTGATGTCAATCATTCTACCCCCATTATGGTAAGTGGGAAATTCTACTCCTTTACGTCTATAGTAAACTTTCTACTTAACTTTTGCCCTGATTTCATGATCCCTGTTTCTTGTCACCTTTATTTCCATTCTTGACCGCTGGACCTCCTTTTTCGTTTGGTTCCAGTGGGGTCCAGGAGTTCGGGTTTTTCTCCGGCTTACGTCCATCACTAAATTCAGCTAAATTTACTTCCTTAGTGAATGAACATGAATTCCATGAGTGTCTCCAGCGGGCCAATCTTAGAGACGTCACCTCTTCTCCTCGCTTCTAGTCACCGCCAGAGAACAGTCCACGATATCAGAGATTGTTAAATCATAAATAGTTTCATAAATTATAGATAATTCCTCACTGGTTGAGCTAACAATTGTTTCAAGGCAGAAATTTAACCATAAACTTCCCTAATTAAATTATGTTAATTTTTTTTTTTGTGGAAGCTTTATTATGACATATTTGTTGGTCAAAGGAAAATGTTAAGTTTATATTTCAGGTACAATTAATAATCTATTTGTAATCTATAAGTTTTGACGGGCCCCAGTAACTTTGCTCTGTGTAATTTTGTAATTCTTGAAACTATCAAATGAAATTAATGTAAACTATACTTAACAATAAAAAGGGTAAGCTTTAAGCACACCTATATTCTTTTAATTTCTTCAAATATTATCCATGTTCTACTTCCTCTTGTGTGAAGTAAGTTCCCTTTTTTTTACTCTCTCCCCCTTGTGTACCTCTGAATATACTGTGGTGTTTTTCGCCCACTTAAAGCAGCTTCCAGGGCTTTTATAACCAAATTAATATAAAGCTCTCTTCCACCACACAAGGGCAGTAACAATACAATAAAAATGACTAGAAAACAACAGACCCCTAAAAGTGCCTTGCATTAGAAAACCTCAAAAAAAGAATAAAATACAATAAAAAACACTCAAATACATCATAAGCTAATAGAATGACACAGAACAGAAACTGCCAGAAAAAAACAGACCAACAAAAACAATTTTTACAACAGAAATCAACAACATCCAACAGATACAATGGAAAACTCTATTACCCAATAAAACTAACTTACTGTTTCAGAACAGAAAACCACAAAACCGAACTGATTCTGTTCAAAATTAATTCACAACAGAATCCAATTAAAGCCAATGAATAAAGGGTACTTTGACAACAGAAACCAACAGAATTCACTGATATTTTTTCATTAGTGAGTCAGTGTCCCCCAACAAAAACCAACAGAACTCACTGATATTTTTTTGTTAATGAGCCAGTGTCTCCCAACAGAAACCAATAGAATCTAATAAAATCCTCTTAAATCATATCTGCAACACAACATGAAATATTGAGATTCTCGTTGGGATTTGTTTGTTTCCGGTGGAAATCTTGGGTAGCGAGTTAAAAAGTGTTTAGACAAAATATTTTCCAATATTGCATAGTCTATTTTGTGAAAAAGAGTGAAAGAGCAAAAGTAGAAAAGATTGAAATCCTCGACTATATTGAAATTTATATGACAAAAACCAATTCAATAACAGTGAGAGTAAATAGCTTTGTTTTTGTGGTACTTACTATAATCATTCACAAACGGATAGCCATAACCTATATTGTTAGCATGAAAAATAGGCAAACTTTAGACACCATGTGCATATGTAATGAATTGGGGGAGCAAGAACTGAGTGAAATGAGTACAAGATTTCCTAGGGTATTTAATGCAGACACTACTGGATGTATATTTAATTTTAAGGCTCACTTAAATGTCAAAGATGAAGCAATACCAGTGTTTCACAAAGCTTATGCTGTGCCTAATGCACTTACAGTGTAGGTAGAAAAGCAGCTACATGAATTGCATAGAATGAAGGTAAAATTATTCCCGTAAGACATAGTGAATGGGCAAGTCCCATTGTTACCAAAAAAGCAAGGGGGTGTTGGGGTAGTGTGATTTTAAGGTGGCCTTGAACAAAGTTTCTAAAACTTAGCAACTAATATACATAATACATAAGATATCTATAATTTAAATTATTTTTTCTTTCAGCTAGAGACCTAACACATGATGACTAAAGTTTGCCAATTTTTCATGCTAATAACGTAGGTTAGGGCTCTTGGTTTGTAACGGTTCGTTACATACAAAAATAAACAGATGTTCAACGCCTATTGTAATTTTTGTTGTTTTTTTTTTTTTTTCAATTTAGAATCTTGCACAGACGAATCCAAACACTTTCAATAATTTGCTCACTCATTCCAGTCGTACATTCGCCTGTCGAGAAATGCTCGCAGCCCGGGCGATGAAAATTAATAAAAAATATAACTTCGCTTAAATCTTTCAGTATCCGAAATCTGTAATCATACAAAAACCAGTATGGCCTCAAATACAGCCGCACCTGGTGAAAAACCGCGAGCCGCCGAAACGCGGCCTCGCCTGGCAGCGATCGCCCGACGACTACTGATGAACTCATGAGGTCATGACACGTCTCCTCCACGTAGGGAGTAGAAGTCACTTGACCTTACCGACCAATCACACGCACGCTTCATTCACTCTACAAATCACAAGCCAATCACAGAACAAATTACAATACATGAAAAAACCCTGTACACACATAACTCGGGGCTTCCCTTGATCTGTCTCTTTTCAATTTCACATCAAAATCGGGGACTTCCATTCTCGTTCTCTCTCCCACACCGTGAGACAGCAGTTATCACTCAGTTCCCACGCAGTGGGGGAATTTCCGTCTTTATCTATCTCTGAGGGGAGTTACTGTTTCTTTCTCACTTACACTTACAGGCCTCTCATGCCTCTCTTTCTAACCATCACACCAGACACCGTCCCATGTTCTAGAATCATTCCACACGTTAATGAACATTACAAACAGCAATTATAATACAAATTACTTTACAAAATTAAACTCATTTAGAAAAACCTGAAAAAGTAGGCCTAAACCGGCAAAAATCTAGTAGAGCGACTTCTTTGTGAATAATTACATAAAAAATAGTAATGATTAAAAATGTCTAATAAAATACAAAATACCTTCTTAAAACACATAGCACGTGCAAATAACATATATTAATATCTATAACGTCTGATTATACTGTCTCATAATATACACACCACTCTAAAAACATTGACTTATTTATATTTACCTATACAAAAAGAAGTTTAAAAGAAAATTATTTATCTTGGAGGGCAGGGTCTTGCAACATTACATTACCCCCCCCCCCCCTCCCAACTTTTCAATTAAATTAACACTACATTTAATTGAAAAGTTACAAAAATTGAAAACCAACCTGTACAAAATAAATACAAAAACATCCTGAGAAATAAATGTATCCAGTAATTAAAACCCTTGTTTATATAGAAATTACAAAATGTTGTTACTTAAAAATTGCAATAACATCAATTCCTTTGTTAAAAAGCCAAAATTTGAAAACATATCTCTTACTACAAAGTGTCAACAACTCTTAACAAATGGTCATCTCCCTCTCGTCAGTGCATAATACAAGTTACTTTGAAACTGGTTTCTCTAGAAGCTTCAAGCAGAAACTCCTTGGTCAACGAAGAATCTTCAATAACAACAAAAAACTCTGAACAACTTACTTTAACAGCCGTGGAAACCTCAACACCAGCTGCAATAAACTCCAGGAATTACGTCTCCATGACCACCTCAACGACGACGACAAATACAAAAACTTCAGGAATTACGTCTCCATGACCACCTTAACGACGATGACAAATACAAAAACTTCAGGAATTAAGTCTCCATGACCACCTTGACGACAATGACAAATACAAAAACTTCAGGAATTATGTCTCCATGACCACCTTAACGACGATGACAAATACAAAAACTTCAGGAATTACGTCTCCATGACCACCTTGACGACGATGACAAATACAAAAACTTCAGGAATTACGTCTCCATGACCACCTTAACGACGACGACAAATACAAAAACTTCAGGAATTACGTCTCCATGACTACCTCGACGACGATGACAAATACAAAAACTTCAGGAAATACGTCTCCATGACCACCTTAACGACGATGACAAATACAAAAACTTCAGGAATTACGTCTCCATGACCACCTTGACGACGATGACAAATATAAAAACTTCAAAACCTTAACGACGACAAATAACTTCAAAACAAATTATCTCCTTTAAAACCCTTTAAAAACCAGTTACCATTATTCTCTGCTGCTTCTGACAAACTCCTCAAATCCCATGAAACAACCACTTTAACCCACAAATCAACCAAAATCTCCACTCCTCATATCTGCACTAACAAAAACTTGACAACACTATCACTTCAAAACTGTTGACACAAAATTTTCCTAAATTCCATCCAAAAAACAACTTCTAACATTCTAAGTATCTCCACAATACCTCTATCAAAACTTCAACCACTGGACAACACTTATTTACAAATCAGAACTAGTCTGATAAACATTGATAACCCATGAACTACAACTTCTAACCAGATGCATCACTTCCTAAGACACAGTAATTCACCTAGTAAACTTTCCACAACAAATACAACTCTAAAAAACATTAAATTAGTTATGTGAAACTTTAAAAACTTTTATATAACACACTACATCATCACTTATCATATTCAAACTTTCTTATTAAAATGTTACACAACCTTATGATATTTACACCAAAATACACCCAAACTTAATTCTTTATCCACACTGCATTTTCATTTGTTGACATTCACTTACATTTCTTAGTATCATTGACCATAATATAAAAATTACACAAAAACATCATTATCATCACACATAAAAAATACACACAGTTCCTTTCCTCCAACTTCCTTCTCAATCATTCCTAGCTCCCGAGCTAGCCGAAAGGTAAGGGGCGCTCAATTACAACCCTTTTAGCTGCTAGTCAGCTCGGCTAACCTATTACACACAAAAAATACCCAGTTCTTCCAACTCCTTTCTCCATCTTTCCTAACTCCTGAGCTAGCCGAAAGGTAAGGGGCGCCCAATTACAACCCTTTTAGCTGCTAGTCAGCTCGGCTAACCTATTAAAGAAATTTAAAACAAAAAATTCTCCAAAGCCATACACAAATATACACAGCACTTGTCATTACACATCAAACTTTAAACTTTACATACCTCAAATAAATTACTACAAACAGGTTGACCATTCTATTCATGGCATGACAAACACTTCATTAAGATACAATCGTATGCTTCTATTCTTCAAAAACAAATTACAATAACAAATGCCCTTCCTTAGGTTTCAAACCATATCTCCCCTTTCAGCAACAGCAGCACATAAAATTAACCTTGATGAGGGGTGGGAGCGACCAAGAAGGGATGCTCCCTTGCAAAAAAAAACATCGGACTCCATGCCAGAAACATATTTAAAATTAACCTCCTGACCCCCCAGCTGCCTCACAAACCACATTACACAAAAAACATTTGCTGCTTATTTAGGGCAATACAAAAAATTCACCTAAACTCTGGCCATCATGAACACACAAATGATTCTGCAACTTCAAAACTCGACGACTGTTATTCATTAACGTTTAGCATTACATTTCATACCTTTAATATAGGATGTTGTCACCCTGTCATTCAATCCAAAACAAACATTTAGTATTACTGGTAAATATGTAGTTGGGCGGTATTTGCGAAAAAAAATGTTAAAAATCCGAAAATACTTTTATTCTATGCTCTTTAACTTCCTCTTTTCATTAAAAGCGGCGGAGGTAAGAAATTCCAAATACTTTAGGAGATATCGAATTTTTAAATTTCATCATATGTAGTTGAGCGGTATTTGCGAAAAAAGATGTTAAAAATCCGAAAATACCTTTAGTAGATGCTCTTCAACTTCCTCTTTTCATTAAAAGCGGCGGAGATAAGAAATTCCAAATACTTTAGGAGATATCGAATTTTTAAATTTCATCACAATTATACCAGTGCATGTGGCATTCCGCATTGTTTCTTGTTTACGAGTATCTATTTTTTTATTGGATATTGATGTCACGTGATTGATCGTGATAGGCCAGAATTCAAATGAACCAATACGTGATTATTTAGTTCATTTATTATTTTAAAACGGTGTTTAATTACCGCCTCCAACTTAGGCGAGTTTTTAACGTTTCTAATTTTAAAGTCTTATTTTTTATTGTTGCGCAAGTAATAAGTAACAAAAAAATTTTACGTGAGTTGTTACTGTTCATCCTTTGTCCCGGTTTGTTAGGTCAGGTCAGTTACATTATAAATACTTTAAAACTAAAGAACCATTGAAATAATTTCATATTATTTTTAATGTACGCTTAGTTTCAAAGTATTTATAATGTAACTGACCTGACCTAATCGACCATTTTCATTATTAGGCATTCACAAACACACTGCAAAATAAAAAAATGGCGACGGTCGAATGATAAACACAGGCCTTGTATGCAAAATAAGAACGGCGATATCTCCTAAAGTATTTGGAATTTCTTATCTCCGCCGCTTTTAATGAAAAGAGGAAGTTGAAGAGCATATAATAAAGGTATTTTCAGACTTTTAACATTTTCTTTCGCAAATACCGCTCAACTACATATGATGAAATTTAAAAATTCGATATCTCCTAAAGTATTTGGAATTTCTTACCTCCGCCGCTTTTAATGAAAAGAGGAAGTTGAAGAGCGTCTAATAAAGGTATTTTCGGATTTTTAACATTTTTTTTTCGCAAATACCGCTCAACTGCATATTTACCGTATTACTAATATGTGGCATTTTCATTTAAAATATTTAACCATTTCAAAATTATATCATTTTCCAAAAAAATAACTCATGATAAATTTCAGTTAGCTTCTTCCCATGACACAACATTAAACAAACAAACCATTGACTTGATGTAAGTTTTTGGACATACGCCATTGCTAAGAACTTTTTCTGTTGAAGAAAAACTAATAAATAAAATAAATAAATAAAAATAAAAATAAAAATACTCAAAAAAAGATACAAAAAACACACAAAATTAAGCAAACAATTGCTGTTGTCAACAAGGATATGAACACCACAAAATATTCCGAAACAGGAATATGGTCAGCAAACAAAGAAAAAACAAAGAAAAATGTACTAAGAGAACGAAAAAATCCCCACAAATGATGACAACACAAAAATATTGAAACCCAAAATAATTCAGCACAACAGTTGAAGCGAGACAAAAAACATGACAAAACGAAAAAACAAACAAATACAATAGTTTTACCTAAACAGAAACAAGCGACGTTTCGGGAACTGCTATCTGCTCCCGTCCTCAGGCAGAGACGCACATGGTACGGAAACACAGGTGCGACTGAGAAGGGGCTGGAAAATGAGGGTATTTATCAGAGAAAGGGCTACATCTTGCTCAGCCAATGACAGACGAGCTGTCTCCCCATTGGCTGTGCACCATGTAGTTAAAGCGGATTGGTTATGGTGGGTTGAGTATTGGCTATTGTTTTGTGCTGCAGGGATGTTTCTCTCTTTATCAAAGGGATCCACATATTTTTTAATTCAATGCTCTGCTGGCTGAAAATATTTTTATTGCTAATAATGAAGGCTGATTCTTTGATTTTCCTTTTTATTTTATCGGATTCCTGTATGAGTGGTGTGGAGTCTTCCCAGAGAATTTTGTGGCTATTTTCCCATGTATGTTCAGCAAGTCTGGATTTTAGGGTTTCACCCTTCTTGCAGTTGTTTTTGTGTTCTTTGATTCGGGTGGATAGAGCTCTGCCAGTTTCACCTATGTACATGTGGCCACATTCACAGGGGATTTGATACACACAGTTGTGAGTTTGTAATTTTTCTGTGGCTGGTTTCACCTTGGTAACAATACTTTTAATAGTAGATTTAGAACGGAATGCTGTTTGAAGTCCATATTTATTTCCTAGGCGTCTTATTTTTTCTGAAAGCCCTTGAACATATGGAATAACTAGGGTTCCTGCAGGTTTCTCAGTTTCTGTGGATTTGAGTGTTTTGTTGGATTTCAAATGCTGTTTGATGGTGTTGACAGGGTAACCATTGGCTATGAGTTCTTTTTTTATATGATTGTGTTCAACCGCAATAGATTTCTCATCAGAACAAATAATCTCAGCTCGGTTGGTTAGTGTGTGAATTATGCCAGTTTTTGTTGTTTTGGGATGGTTGGATGCAAAATTAAGGTATTGGCCTGTGTGCGTAGGTTTCCTGTATACTTTTGTTACATCAAGTCATGCACTCCCATTGCACAAATCTTTTAAAGATAACAAACAAACCATTACCCAAGTGCAATGAAATTCTCACAATGTAAAGCATTTCTTCACAAAATATTAAGTAACTGTCTACTGAAAACGAATTTATACCATTATTATTATTTCAAAAGAACAGAAAATATTCACATTAACATAGTTATTTATCTTCCTTCTCTTTAAGAATCTTGTAAAAAATTTCTGTCATAATCTTATTTGTGCATTCCTATATTATACTATAACAATTCTTCAATAAATATAAAAACTCTACAAAATACAAAACATTATTAAAAAGTACACAATTCAAAAAATACAAAAAATTCTGAAAAACATTACAAAAAAATGGCAAAAATTGCAAAAAAATTTAAAAAAACATCAAACACGACAAAACTAGTTTTGACTCCACCCCTCCATCTCGGCAGTGGGCCAAACAAGTCTACACACACTGTTTCCAGAGGTTGCATCACCCCTGTCCATTTACCATACCTTTCTTCTGTCTGTGCCTTTAACAAATTGTTTACAATTTCGGCGATAGTTCTGTACACATGCTTCCATACAAAAAACCTCTGAACATGTTTCACAGTTTTTTTCACTCCATGTTCCACATGGATCAGTGTAAAAATTTTTGTTTGAAACCTATTCGGTACACACAACCCACATTTTGGCACATTACTGCATAGACCTTGACAAAAATGTCTTTTCATCACTTCCCTGCAATCTGCAGAACTTGTTCCTGTGATTACATCCTCGGCAAACTGATCTTTAAGTGTATCTGAGAATGCTTTCATTTCTATCTCTACTCTTTCCATTTGTTTACACAAAATCCTGATTCCCTGTGCATTACCTCTTGTTGTAACAAACTTTTCCTCCACATTATACAAAAATTCACTGTTCCCTTCATCTCGAAACAATTCAAACTTGTTTCCAATGTTTACGTGTTCTTGTACATCATGACCAAGTAATTCAACATTTTCTTTTGACACTATTAATTCATTTTCACAAATTTCTACATTAGTTGGTTCCCTTTCCACTTGTGATTCACAGCTGTCAACCCTTTGTTTACAAGTGTGAATTTCCTCATTTACCTCAGTTTGTACATCAAGTTTACCCTCTATATTTCCTAACTCCTGCTGTATATGTTTAATAATTTCATCCTTCATCTGTGACATTCCTTGCCTTATTTCCTGCTTGTTTTGTGCTAGACCCTGTTCTAATTTTAGAGTAATATTCTGTTGTAATTCCTGTTGTCCCTGTTTCATTTCCTGTTGACATGTAAAACCCTGTTCATTTTTTTGTGTCATTCCTTGCATCATTTCCATTAATTTCCGTAGCATATCTGACCCCCCCATAACCTCAACTGGGCTGCTAATTGTCATAATGAAATATACAAATTACAAAAATTTTAACACAAATATTATTTGAATGCTCAAAACAAAAAAAAATGCAAACAATTAATTTAGTTCCATTTTTCGACTTGCTATTTTCGGCGATTCAACCCGCGATGTCCCGCGAAGTGACGATCTCTATGTCTGGCAATGAGGTCCTGAAGTCCCTCGTTGAGACAGGCCTGAAGTCCCATGTTGCCTTGGGTCGCTCTGTCCCGCGATAAACCGCTTTCCGCCGTTTCTCTGGAACACTTCACTCGCTGAAACAGCCCGCCGTCTCTTGCCGCATTCGCCGCTCAGCTGTGCCGACAGTTCTGGATACACTTCGCCATTTTCATCTAAACTGTTCAATATTAGTCATAATTTTTTTTTGTCCTTTGAGGTTATCGTAGTCACGAACTGTTTTAAGAATGTTTATATTTTATATTTATTGCCGAAATTGTCCGTCTCAATCTCAGGGTCGTGTAAAAATTTAAGCCGCGCGGCCGGGCGCCATTTGTAACGGTTCGTTACATAACTTACAAAAATAAACAGATGTTCAATGCCGATTGTAATTTTTGTTGTTTTTATTTGTCAATTTAGAATCTTGCACAGACGAATCCAAACACTTTTAATAATTTGCTCACTCATTCCAGTCGTACATTCGCCTGTCGAGAAATGCTCGCAGCCCGGGCGATGAAAATTAATAAAAAATATAACTTCGCTTAAATCTTTCAGTATCCGAAATCTGTAATCATACAAAAACCAGTATGGCCTCAAATACAGCCGCACCTGGTGAAAAACCGCGAGCCGCCGAAACGCGGCCTCGCCTGGCAGCGATCGCCCGACGACTACTGATGAACTCATGAGGTCATGACACGTCTCCTCCACGTAGGGAGTAGAAGTCACTTGACCTTACCGACCAATCACACGCACGCTTCATTCACTCTACAAATCACAAGCCAATCACAGAACAAATTACAATACATGAAAAAACCCTGTACACACATAACTCGGGGCTTCCCTTGATCTGTCTCTTTTCAATTTCACATCAAAATTGGGGACTTCCATTCTCGTTCTCTCTCCCACACCGTGAGACAGCAGTTATCACTCAGTTCCCACGCAGTGGGGGAATTTCCGTCTTTATCTATCTCTGAGGGGAGTTACTGTTTCTTTCTCACTTACACTTACAGGCCTCTCATGCCTCTCTTTCTAACCATCACACCAGACACCGTCCCATGTTCTAGAATCATTCCACACGTTAATGAACATTACAAACAGCAATTATAATACAAATTACTTTACAAAATTAAACTCATTTAGAAAAACCTGAAAAAGTAGGCCTAAACCGGCAAAAATCTAGTAGAGCGACTTCTTTGTGAATAATTACATAAAAAATAGTAATGATTAAAAATGTCTAATAAAATACAAAATACCTTCTTAAAACACATAGCACGTGCAAATAACATTTATTAATAGCTATAACGTCTGATTATACTGTCTCATAATATACACACCACTCTAAAAACATTGACTTATTTATATTTACCTATACAAAAAGAAGTTTAAAAGAAAATTATTTATCTTGGAGGGCAGGGTCTTGCAACGTTACAGGTTTGTGAATGATTATAGTAAGTACCAAAAAAACAAAGCTATTTACTATCACTGTTATTGAAATAATTTTTTTTTTGTTATAAATTGCAATATTGTGGTGGCTTTAACATTAGATTTACATCAGAAGAAGATGTACATTCAAAAATATCGAGATACGAGGAAGCAGAGCCAGAAATCAAGGGATGACTGAAACTAGTCTTTGGAGACTTATTGAAGGCAAGATGTTAAATTTGTGTAACAAAGTTTTATGCTAAATTAAATGATATTGAAAATATTCAAAACTAATAAGCAAAACAAAAAAGGAATTTAAAAACACAGGCCATTGTACTTGTGAAAATTGTGCCGATTATAATGGTTAGAATATCTAGTGCAGAAGGTTTCCTTTCTTTATTCATTGCTGAACTTTTCTTTATTTTAGCTGTAGATCTTTTATGCGCACTGTGTAAAAAGGTTTTTTTCCAGTGACAAGGGCGCCAAAAACATGTAAATACATCGTACAAACTGTACTAACATTATAACCGAAGTTTTGGCTCCATATTTAACACAATCATTGGTTAAAGACATGGGTGATAAAGAATACAGTGTATTAATAGAAGGATTTACATATGTATTATTTTAAAAATAATTAGGAATATTTATATGTACATACAATAGTGTAAAAAAACCAAACCATTATATCAGCATTTCTCGCCTTAGTAGAAACTGCAGGTATAAAATCTTGCTGCTTTTCTTGTGAATTCCTTTAACAATCACTTAAAAGTTAGTAATTGGCAAAGACAATGCTTCTGTAATGGTCTGAGTAAATAATGGTCTTTTCGAACTACTCAAGAGAGAATACGTTTTAAAAAATTTGGTATTAATCCGTTGCATGTGTCATTCTCTACGAATTGAAGTTTCACATGTCTCAGTAAAATACCTTGCAACACAGAGTTTCTGGTACAGGAAATCTACAGTTGGTTTTCGATTACTCCCAAAAGACAAGAAGTATTTAAGAAGAATTACAAGACAATAAATTGCGGGAAAGCCACTAAAAATTTTGAAAGTCTGTGTAACTCATTGGCTTTCATTACACTAGCTGTATCAATGATTCTGAAGCAGTGGGAAGAACAAAAGTTAGATTTATTACTGACAAGACAATTGCTACACATTTGATCTTTTGTACAAGATTGTGATGACTCAAATTAACTTCACATGTTTTACTTTAAACATACTTTAAAAGATGTACAAATAGCATTAAAATCATTTGAAGGTGAAGACAATTGACTCCACAAAATTACTAGATACTCTAGTGTTTCTAATGCAATCACTCGGAAAATAACATAGTTTTTCCAACCGTTGATTTTTTGACAACACCAGTCCAAACTAATGTATGTATGCAAATCCCCGCCTTGGCTTTACGATTAAACAGAATTTGTCCGGTCAGGTTAGTCTCAAGAAAAAATTATTATTTAAAGAACAGGTGCATTGAATTTAGTCTGAAACTCACTAACGAGATTCAACAAAGGAACATAATATTGTTTATAAGCCCTACAAATCGCTGCAGTGTTTTGCGGGTACCTGGCACCTCAGCCTCAGCGATCTTGTGCAGGTTTCCTGGCTGGGGGCGGTTGCCTTCCGCTATCATTACATGTACCAGGAATTCCACCTCCAGTGTTCCTAGATGACATTTTGATATTGAAGCTGTGAGATTATGGTTAACTAATAGCTCTAATACACGTGATAAATGTGTGATGTGGTCTTCCCACAGCTCATAGACAATAATGACATCATACAGATAGACTTCTGCAAAATGTCCCACATATCCCTCCAGTACTCGATTGATTATCCCCTGAAAGGTTGTTGGGGCGCATTTAAAGCTGAAAGGCATTGCTCAAAACTGAAATCTATCTGGCACAGTGAGCGCTGTCTTCTCTTGATTCTCACAGCACATGGGCACCTGCCAATAGCCTGTATTGAGATTGAGTGTACTAAACACACTCACCCGACCTAAACCCACTATAGTTGCCTCGACACTGATCTGTGGGGATGGAGAGAGACTGGCACGGCTTTTCACAGCCAGAAGTCCACGCAAAAACGCAATGAGCTGTCCTTCGGTGTTAGCATGACACACGAGTTGTAAGGGCTATTAGAATGCTCAATGATGCCATCTTGCAGCATTTCCGAGACCTGCTCTCTTATGGCATGTTGTTCCTTAAAGCCATAGCCCTGAGTGGGTTCACAAACAGGTCTGTCATTGGTAGTCAAAATCATGTGCTCTGCCACTAAAGTGCATTGCAGCAGGTTGGCTATGGCAAATACATCTTTCCACTTGTGCAGCACACGGTTGACACTGCCTGGTACTGGGGAGGAACATCATGACGGAAATGCTCCAACATCAATATCTCGCCAGGCAGCTCGGGTGTGAGACCCGTGGAATTGACTGTGCGGTGCTCATGTGTTCCCACATGGACGCGGTTGATGTAACACAATTTCCTCATGCAAATCTTCTACTACAAGTCCTCCAGTCTTGCCTCCAGATCCGCGGAGCCCAGCATCTCACCTGGTTGGGTGTTAGTGGCCAGGCGCAGCTCAGCCTGGTGTGGTTGCAGCATGGTAGGTGGTATGATGTCCAGGCTCACAAACACGTGGCTGACGTCAATGTCGATCATCACTGCAGTGGATCTGCAATTCACCTCCACTGGAACAAGAAGCCGCTGATCGTGAGGTCTCGACAGCGGGCCCAGAGTTGGTGTTGGGCTGTCCACAGCTCACATTGCTGAATCAGTTCGTGCGGGAGGCAGTATTCATAACTCCGCACCCTCTGCATACATTTTCCCGGCGGTGATGCCAGTGGTTGTTGGCATTGAGGTGGCTGCCGTAGGCAGTCACAATGCTAGTGGTAAGTTCCAGCGGGATACCCCTGCTGACACTGTGGTTGTCGGTCGTAACTCTTTTGTTGTGGATCATTACATCGGTCCCCCGTGGCTGCTGGTTGTCCAGTACATTAGGCACATTCTCAATTACATGTTGCCGCATAGATGGAGAGGGTAGCCCACGCGCCCCATCCGGTTGTTTTGCAACCAAGTGGCTTCTAGTTGAGGAAAGGCTGTCAGGTCTCATTCTCGCCTAATATTCTGCAAGTTCCTCTCGGAGGCCACTGCTTGTTACACGAACTCCTCCACCGAGGCGGGTTGGCAACAGTGCATAAACAGCTTTAGCTCATCATGTAGCAGAAGGGTAACCGCAGAGAGACCGGCTGTCAGTTCGATGTCAGGGGAGATGCGCTGGAACAGCCTTAACTAATGTGCAATAGGTAAACTATTCTACAGGCTCTCCATCTCGCTGTCTCCCCATAAAACTTAGATGTACATTGTACAAAGGCATTGTCCGGTGTCGAAACGATGCAAAAAAGCATCCGCGAATTCAAGTCATAGCATACCAATCACCCCGCATCCACTCACTCGTGTGCTCCACCCTCTCGTCTATTGGTATGCCTGCCCTGGTTAAACGCACCTTGCACCTGTTTCTTGAAGGTACTGAGGTCTTCATGTGAAAATCAATTAACTCTGGTAGCATCAATTGTCTTGGGCTCGACATTATTTACTGCGCTACCCCCATGTTTCGATCAGCTGACATAGCAGATTCCCGCGAGCTTTCCTGGCCTGTTGCATTACGCATGTAGCCTGGGCATGGGTATGTTTTCACATTGATTTGTTTGGTATGTGTGGGTCATCAAGTTGGTATCACGGTTGGCTGCAAGGAGGTAATAGCTCGATTTTGTATTTCCCTGCCCACACTGAGTCCCATTAAATTTTTTCCTATATTACCATCCATTCCCAGTTTTGATGTTACCAGAGCATATCAGCACGTGTTGCACCACTGCACCTCACATGTCCATGTCTTTAGGCAAAAGACAGTGGTGGCCTACACAGGTCATTAACTGTGGTAGCATCTCGCCAGTCGTCACGACTTGTAATGTGACCAGTCGCCGTGATGCTATCACACATCAGTGCACAAACATGTGGGTTGCTGCATGCCGCCATCTGTCAGTTTTGACACACTGGAACATATGGGTGGTTCGAGAAACGGGCAAGGTGGGAGTGGGCCGCTCCGCGAGGAGGGATGCATGGAGGGGGAGAGGATCAGTGTGTTGAGGTAGGTGGTGTGGCGAGGAGAGAGAGCAGTGGGAGGAGAAATCCCACGAGCGTTGAAACTTGAGATGCCTGAGCTAAGGACCGATTGTGTGCATTATCAGTGCCTACTCTGGTGGTGCCATCACAGAATACTGGAACAGGTGCAGAGGGTGAGAGGCGGGAAATGTGACGTCGCCCCGTGATGACAAAGAGCAATAGCATCCAATAGGGGTATCTCGAATAGTCCGCTCGGTGTGTCTACACTTTCCCACATTTTCCGTACTTTTCCTTCACTGTCTTAACTCTTTCTGTATCTTCTGTTACTTGCCACATTTACGGGCACCAAATGCCACTGCCCGGCGGTCCCATGACTGAGAACCAGGTTGAACTTAGCGACATGGAAGTAATTTATAATAATTTAACTATGAGACTGGTCCAGGAGGGCACCAGGTTAGCCTGGACATCTAACCAAAGTGTTGGTGTGGGTCGCCGGCTCCAGTATGAAGCAAAATGGCTGAACCTGTTCATGCAGACCTTACTAACTAACGACATCCTTGAGCGCTACCTTCTCCGCATAGGTAGTTGATTCCTAAAAAGTTGGTCAGCGAGATATTGAATGAAACAAACATTTATGCGGACATGGTTTTATTCACACGAGCTGAAGGACAGGTACTTAGCCTGAGTCAGTATGTTATAAATGACAATGGAAACACTGTTAACACATGTTGCACTTCATGTTACTTGTCTACGCCCTCTAGTAGCAGTCCCGCTATAGAAAGATTGCGATCTGAATCAGTCGGCCCTGTACTTCTTTTAAAACTCCACGGCACAACGGAGGCAATCTGGTCAAGGTATTATTTGTGAATTAAGTACCGAAGGTTATGGTTGATACGCAGATCTGTGATGTATGAATTGCAGTTTTCCCACGTGAGTCACCTCTACCTTGTACCACGAACTCCAGAAGACTCCCGAATGAGGGAAGCAGGCAGAGAGGGGAGGGACAGCACCCTCACGCACAACCATGAAGGACTAATAAATGTTTTACATAAAACCTAACGTCTTAACATCTTACAATTTACTTAGTTAAATTCCCCACGTGGGAAACTACTGACAGGTCTATGTATGTGTGTATTATTTTTATGGTAAAACCAAAGACTTTTCATCGCTTGTGGGCTACTTTATTACCTGTAGCCCGACTATTCATATATTCTACTACGTATTAAATCTGGCTTGGGCCGCTAAAGATATTAAGGCATTCGTCAAACCAGGCACTCTTTAAGGGGTTTCTTTTATGAATATTATGACTTTACATAACTTTTACAGGAATTAAATACACTGGTATTCATACAGGTGCCTAACACACAGCATGGAGTACTTGCTTAGTTACGGACATAATCAATAACTTGAATCGTGCCTCTGTGATGTGAGGGTGCTTTCCGCCATCAGGAACTGGTACTGGCGGAGTGGAGTTCGGGCTTTACTATCATAGAAGGTACGATGTCAAAACAACAATAATGATAATACACAATTAAATGTTAATTTTTTTATATGTATGTAGTTGGACACAATGCATTATTTAATTTTAACTTAATTACTTACCAACCAATTTTTATGCTTTTTCTCGTGGGCCCCCCTCCTGCAATTTCAGACCATCACTGGCCTTTTGTGCCCCTCCCAGAACGGAATTCTGGATCTGCCTCTGGTAGAATCAGTTTTAGCGACTTTAGAGACCAAGTTTAGTGACTCGGTTTTATTGGTGTTAGCAACAATGAGTAAAGCTCGCAGCGGCCTGCGAACTAACAGCGCTAGTAGTTGTTGAACCCATAATTAACCTTATGTTAAATGGGAGTTTCATATAAAATATATTATTCCTAATTCTGTCTCAATTTTTGAAACTTTTTGCCTTTTTTTTTTTTATTATTTGTACATGCATGTAAAATTGTATGTCAAATTCACACACAGAGATATGTTTCCACAACCATTATACATTTAGCATCAACAAAACTTCATACTACAAAATTTAGCTAAATATAGGCATATACAATATGTTACACTTCTTGAGTTCATATTCTAATAATTAGTAAAAAAAATTTAGACCAAAGCCATAAATTACAAGAATTTTTTAACTTCTTTGGCATTCATACCATTGCACAATCATTTTAATTACAAATGCACCAACCCTTGTATATCATGTCTGCTCTTTACATGAAACAAAACAAATGATCTTATTAGTACTTCTATACTTGTAATGTGACTCCCTCTTAGCATAACCATTTATTTTTTAAAATTATTTTAGGAAACGGGTAAAGTATCTAACAGTACAATGAGAAAAGTTATGTCAATCAAACCACAGTACATACTAATTTCTGGAATGCGTTCTGCCTTCGACTTCCCTGAAGAGAGCAAGATTCCAGCATTGTGCATGTGCATGCATGTGTGAAAAAATATAAATTGTGTTAGAAAAACATGACTTATGGTATGTGAGAACTTGGCCTACATATTGAATCACATTGTCATTCAAGCTTAAACAAGCAAGTGAAATAGTTTAGTTTTAAAAAAATAATGCCAATCAAACAAAAATTACACTGCATTATTTACTAATAGATTAGAAAAAAAATTGCAGTGTGATTTTAAGAACCTCGCATAGAAAATAGTACTGTTTAAGTTTGTAGGGTACTAACAAGCATTAGTGTAACACACACCGAGTCATCATGAAACCTTTCATGTAATTTTCAAAACACTTAGAGCTTTACTCTAGCAATCTTTATCCCTTGACTAAGAAAGTGGTATAGTGCTTAGTGGCATACCACTCCCAGTGTTTTTCATCCCCAAATACCTACCACAGGTAATTATCACAACAAGTTAGCAATATTAAATAAAACTATGATTTCTATGATTTTATCATCACACATTAAAATTTTAATATGCAATACAAGCAACAGTATTAACACCGCTGGCCAATAAATTTTCTGGTCATTTTTACAAAGGATAAATATATTGTAGCACTTACACATGTTTTTTTTTTTTACTTACTGGTAATTGCATCAAATTAATAATATGTATAATATCTCTACCACTGAAAAAAATATTGAATAACATTATTGAAAAAAAAACATTAAGCAATACATATACTGTAATTGTAAGTTTCTCTAGTTACAATAGTAAATTAGTGGATATTATAATTCTAATTGAATGAAACTGGCATCCTTGTTCGAGCAGCAGCTGGAGAGGATAGTTTTTCCTGCCCTAGGTTTGCTACACCACTGATACTTTACAATGAAATAAAATATTGCAGGATACTAACAATAATATTTACAAAATCCATCACTCAATATGTTTTATTCACAATAACTCCATCCAGTCATAAGTCATAACAGATGACTACAGCCAATGCATGTACATCTTTGAAACTTCAAATAGCATCACTGAACAATAACAAAGTGATAGTACAACACAAACATACAATAAAAGAACTAGATATCACTGATTCTTGAAGAGAACCATCTTGGTATGAAAACTCCTTACATGGTGAACACGGTTTTCAAGAGGCGGGCTAACTAGGATATGATCATGTAGCTTCTGAAATAAATTTTTGTTTGCATGCTGAAATGCTGACATGACTAAGCTATCAAGCATAGCAACCACTTCAAAAACAATGTTTTCCCTACACACCCTTTCTGCTTGTCTGCATAAACATACAACATCTTGACAGGCAACACATAGAACTCCTCTGTTTTTCCTTGCAAAGAAGCAGAGTTTTATGTCGTAGCCTTTAGTGCAGATTTACCATGAAAAGCATTTGATACTACGTTCCAGTTTCTTGACTACAAACCCAGAAATGTATTCCACAACATCTTCCATATAAAGAGTTCATGAACTCGGCTCAGGAACATAATCATGATCATGGCTGATTACAAGCACTCCAGAATTTGGTAATATATCAGAGGGAGGAAAATTTCTTTCTTGGATGCTTGCAGTATGCCTATTGAGAATTGTTGTTGGATATACAGGAAAACATTTGCACTGGTAGGAGCACCAATCTGTATGTGAACCAAAAGCCTTTTAAAGGCTGCTTCAAACTGGCAAGCTGTGGAATTATTGTGACCACCACGACTTCTAACAGCACTGAAAAATACTTCCAGATGATCTTAATTAAGTTTTTAAGTTAACAAGAAATTCATCTTAAGTTCAGGCCTACTTATTAATGTGTCATACACAGTCAGCACTGAATTATAACAAACAATTATGCCAATGAACCCTATCTTTCTAAAAGAATGAATAATTGGTGGACCACCTATGGTTTCACGCAGTGATGATAACCATGCTTTGCCTCTTCCACGTACAAATGGACATTTTGTATCAAATCCAAGTCAAGTGGTCTTTTGAAACCTTTGGAATGCATATTACTGCTGTTGAAGATATCAAAAACATTGCTTACAAGTGTTATAAACTTAATGGTTTTTTCACAACCTTAGAATTGAGGGAGCTTTAAGTCTTCATTGTAGTAGGTCGGAGCATTTGCAACACTTTCGCTGAAAGTTTATGCAGCCAGCTTTACTTTCGTTGGTTCTGTTTACCTACAAATGTGTATTAGTAAGCTTTGTGGCCAAATTAAGTCTCTCTGTATTTTGAAGTTTCTCTAACTCAACAATATAGTTCCACCGGATCATTCCAATGTCACTAGCAAAACTGCCCTTTGAGGAGAGAGAATTTCTCAGCAGCTTCAGCATATGGCAAGCATCTAGGAGTATATGTTATGTCCTGTTCAGAGTTGGCTGATAAAACCACAATTGTTTAATCTAAGCTTTAAAGCAATTTTTTTTTTATAATTTATTTCTAACTAGAATATTTTAATTATATTTATGAAAGGTCTAACTTCACTCTCATAACTACAAAAGTTTGCTCATTAATGTATCTTGTGATTTACAGGAACAAATAATTACATATTAATCAAGATGAAAAAAGTTATAATTCATACCCAGCCTAATACTCCTCTAAAATTTAAAAGAAAATATTAAATAAATAATCCCTCTTCTGTGGGGAATCCTCAACTTTACTGTAAATTCCTATTCTATGGGAAACACCCATTCAATGGTGGATCCTCCTCATGTGAAATAAACTTTCTGGGGTTAGGTCGTAGTCTGATGTGCAGATTTGCTGGACTTCAGTCCTTTGATGTTTTAACTTTTATGGTTTAACATGAGTGGCAGGATGTCATATGGCTTTCATTTGAAGAAGTTAAGAAATAATTGAGAAAAGATGTGAGGGCCGAATGTAAAAAAATGTGGCACTGAACTGGAAGGTCAAGTCCTCAGAATGTAAAATCACCAACCTAAATGTGAAACTTCAGCTATGCAAGTTGATGAATATGATGCAGTGTAATACAATTTTATCAAGTGTAATACTATTGTCTCTTGATTTAAACAGAAAACATGGTTGTGTTAAATTTGCTACATATTGTAATTAATATGAAACCAAGTCATTTAGGAATACAGTGTAACCTCATTACTACGAGAGCTGACAATGGCAGGAAAAATCCTCATAACTACAGATACTCCTAATAACTGAAAATATAAAATTGAAGTCAAAGTTAAGATTCCTGAACCTTCTAAAAATGTCTTAATTTTACACTGTAACTCGAAAATGGTGCACTTTAGTAAAAAACACATTGAATAAAAGTTGTAGTAAATTAAATTACAAATTGAAAAGGTTGCTATGATTTTTTTTGTATCTGCAATGGTTTTCATTTTAATCGGGAATGAATTAGTCTGATGCATGAGGGAGCAACGGAACACAGCTAAGATGGCAGCTGGGACCACGGTCGCGGTGTGAAGGAGGGGAGGTAAGTGAAGCGGAGAAAGGAAAATAAAAGAAGTGCGAGAAGTGAGGGGCGTAGGCTTCCCATCTTGTGTGGGCTGGTTTATTTTTAGATTTCCCCCTATAGTGAAAGCCAGCGCAGCAGCTAGCAACTAGGGGAGAACCTTGGTTAACGTAACAACAAAAAAACGCACTCTACGGTGCTTTATGTGCAGCGGTGTATGTAATCAGTTTATACTTTCTGGATAGGTTATATTTGTGGCCAGTCTCACCATAAACATGGCAGCTCTGACGCAGTTTCCTCTTTTCCCCCCTTTTTTTGTGAGCTTTCACGCGCTCCTGAAAAATTACTTCACCCCCTGCTGGATGTATCTTTTCAAGCATCTTTGTTCAATGTTAACCTTCAACCTAGAGTAGAGAAAGAAAGAGACTGCGCAAGAGAGAGGAAAATGCTGGGGAATAACGGGATGAGGTAAAGAAAAGGAGGACAAGGAGCCGTCACCTCAAGCGAGAGAGAGAGAGAGAGCATGTTGTTAATCACCACAATCCCGCCCATGGTCTCTCCTCTTCCCCCTAACTCTCTGTTAGGAAGGAATTTGGTGACGACTGCGTGCGTGTGTGGACGTGTACCGGGGCACCCGCAGTCACATGGAGAGCTCTACGATTGCAGTGATAGGTGGTAAAATTAATCATAACAGTGATATGGACACTGAACAGCGAACGGACAATAAGCGGAAGACCAATTCAGGTTATCATGAATTGGATGCACGTATAAATATATCAATCCGTTGGAAGGATGGAGTGCATGCCTTGAATGACAAGTTGAATGGGGCAAATGATCGTCGTGAACTGAGTCAACATAAACTGTATGTAATGGGCGAGAGCATGCATTTATCCTGTATCCTGTAGTGGTACTTATGTGGTGTTGGCAGAGTCAACCGATGAGAATATAGGGCACCTACATCCTATTGTGAGCGGTAAGAGGCTACACCCCAACCGACATATCACCCACATACAACAGGCAGGGCCTAAATGACTTAAGATCCATTTTAGTACTGCTGAGGCTGCCAACCAGTTCCTCGATTTCGATGTACCGCGTCAACTTAACCTCAACAATACTCATGTCGGACTAGCACAAAAGCAGGGTATCATATATGACATCCCCTTGGATGTTATGGAGAGTTCTGAATGTGCTACTCACAAACTTGTAGCTGCCGAACGCATGACCAAACACATACGAAGGGAGGGTCAGGACGAGAGGGATCCCTTTAAACTTGTCACTCTCATTAAGGACAATCCCTGCCTACAGAAATAGTTCTATACAAGGAACTTTTCAAGGTCACGCCTAAAGTGCAAATTGTCACTATGTGTTATGCAAGCTACCGATTTGGGCACACTGCCAAATCCTGCTAGGCCAGTTACCGACGATGTGCTACATGTTTGAATGTGCACAACCAACTATGTCCTATCGCCCAAGACCCACTGTGTGTAAATTGAAACGGCAACCACTCTGCTTTGAACAGGAAGTTGTGTCCTGTTTGGGAGCAGGAACGGGAAATCAAGAGGGTCATGGCATATCATACCTTACCCTATGTGGACGCAAAGAGAAAAGTGACTGCCGTGCATGCTGGTCAGGACCTGCAGGTGATGAACACCCCTCCAAGTGTAGCACCAACGATGCAACCGCATTCTCACCCCTGTGTGCACACCGGCATGGGTGGGGTGGCCTCGCGCCCACACATGACACATGCGCAGGTCCTGCACTACCCAGTCCAACGTGCTTCTTCGCACATACGACCAGATGGATATAAGGTGTGTTACAAAGCAATACCTCCTGTTATACTGCTTGACAATAACACCAATAGTAGCTACGTGAGTATTATGCACAATTCCGTCCTGATGTGCCTGACATCACGCAGTCTGTTATTACTCATTATACGGCACTGTTGAATGATTCACCACCGGAACGGGTCTCCTCTGAGTCCAACATCACAAACAAACAGGCAAAACTCAACAATATTGTTGACATGATTGAAGGGTAAGTGAACACTGCAAAGTCTTATCACACATTTTTGGTCATCAAAGAAACGCTGGTGGAGGTGATTCTCCAGATTTTAAAGTAACTCTGCTCCGTCAATGCCTCTCCCCACATGTATATCAATAATTCAATGGAATGCCAGATATCTGGTGGCTAATCGATTTCCCCTTTAACAGTACTTACGACAACATTTTGTAGATATCATGCTTTGTGAAACTCGACTTCCCCCGCATTATACAATTAGACTTCCGTGTTATGTCCTGTACAGATCTGATAGTGTGGACTGGGGTACCACTATTTACGTTCATAAGAAGTTTTTGTCGAGCTGATTGATGTACATTATCCACCGGTGGCTGATAATATTGATGCCGTTGCTATCACAATCCATTATTTACATTCTGTGTGGATCATGGTTTCCTTGTATGCTCATCCCACTACCAATCACCATGCTGATACTTGGACTGCTTATTTTTTTTACCAATTTTCGTACCCCGGTGATCATTTGTGGGGATTTTAACTGCCACTACACTCGTTGGGGAAATGCATATTGTGATGCTGCTGGGAAATACCTCCTAGAATTTCTTAATTCCTTGCCATATGTGATACTGAATGATAAACGACATACTCGGTTAGGTAATTATGCCCAGCGGTCTACAGCAGTAGATTTAACTCTTATATCCTCTGATATAGCTGGGGAGTTGACCTGGGCCGTCTTGGACGATACTTGGGGCAGTGATCACTTTCCCATTTTACTGACAACCTCCCAGCACAATAATATTCCACCCCTCCACTCCCCCCACCTTTACAAAAATTTTGTGTCCACAAACAAAGCTAATTGGGGCAAATACCAGAGCATTCTTAGTGAGAACATGCCAGATGTGGACATTAATTTAGGGACAATTGAGGATGGTTATGACTATATTTACACCACAGTTTTACACGCGGCCCGCCAGGCCATACCCTTGTCACAACGCCCTCTTCCCAATTAACGTAAACCACCCTGGTGGAATGATCAGTCAGGTCACGAATCAGGCACGGATTGCTGCCTTGCACACCTAAAAACGGGACTCCACACTGCTTAATTTTATTGCACTCCAGAAGGCACAGGCGGTTGCAAAAAGAATGTAGAAGCAGGTTAAAAAGGATAAATGGAAAAGTTTTTGTTCCTCCTTTTCTAGGACCACTCCTCTGCACCGTCTATGGGACAACTTTAAGCGTTTTCGTAACGGCAAAGAACACTCGCATGTCTCACCAATGCCTAGCAGCGTCTTACCACAATTTGTGTGTCATATCACTTTGGATTATGTACCCCATCTCAATACATATGAACTTCCAGAGCTGGCCTCCGGTAACTGTTCATATGACTTTACTCTTAGTCACGCCATTTCACTTGAACGAACTTCGTAATTGTTTATCCACCACCCCTGACACTATGCCAGGCCACAATATATTTCATATGCACAACAAAAGCGATTGAAACCAACGGTGGAATGAATATGTTTTAGGAAAACTTTGGGTATGATCACGAACCTTCCATGTTGCCATACAGATTGATTCGCAATTTGCCTGATAACTATCTCTCTTACTTGTTAAAACGGTATAACGATATACTGCTCACTGGTGTCATCCCTATCTCTTGGAGGAAATACATAGTGGTGCCTATCTGCAAACTGAATAAACCCATGCTTGAGCCTTCCTCCTACCGGCCTATAGTGCTTTAATCATGTTTTGCTAAGATTTTTTAAAAGTTGTTGAAAAATAAACTGCACTGCACTGGTGGTTGGAGTGGCATTTCCTGATTCAACCGGAAACATTTGGATTCCGACTGGGCACAGGATCACAGGACGCTATTAATTCTTTGTTGTCTAAAATCTTCACCGCCTTTCAACAGAAATCCATACGTACAATTCTCTTTCTCGACTTAGTATCCGCGTTTCACAATGCACGTTTCGTATATTCCGGATTAGCGCAGGGGAGCACCCTCAGCCCCTTACTATACCTCCTATATACACAAGATCTTGTGTATAATATTGGCCCTACGGCATATAATATCACATATGCGGACAATATTGTTTGGTCCTACCGTCAGACCTTCCCCAAAGTGTTGGAGTACCTCCGGTCCACTATACCAAGGATCAATACGTGGTCCTCTGTCAATGGCCTCAAAGTGTCACTGGAGAAGAGTAAGATTGTATTTTTTACACGCAAATATAACATCCCTAGTCTTCCGTCCCTTCAATTCAATGGGACTACCCTCCCCGTCATTCATGAAGTGAAATATTTGGGGGTTGTTTTAGATCGAAGGATGACTGGGGGGGCACAGGTTCGGTATCTTTTGCATAATTGCACAAATGGGGTGCAGAGGTGAAATCCTTAAAATTGTTTTATATCACCACCATAAGGTTGGTATTGGATTGTGGTTGTTCTATTCTCCATATCCTGGCACCTACGGGAAGTACCGCGCTTGAGCGACTGCAGAATCATTGCATGCGCATTATCTTAGGGGCGTTCCATTCGACGCCGATTACGTATATGCAGATAGTTGGGACTACCACCACTCTCCCTACACAGGAAATATGATTTAGGAAAACTTTGGGTATGATCACGAACCTTCCATGTTGCCAGCTACGTGCAGGCTATTGATAAGTTAGAATTGCCTTTATCAAAATTATACTGCCAGGCTAATCTTATTCATTCCACTGTTGGTTTCAATCGCTTTTGTTGTTCATATGAAATCACGTATCAACTGTTGGACATAGCGGTTGTGGGTAATAAAGAGCAGCCCCCAAGTCTCACCCTTCAAGATCTCCGTAGGACGGTGAGTCTCCGACCCTCTTGTACCACAATATACACGGACGCGTCTAAGATGGAACATGGTGTTGGGGCGGCCTTTTATGATAGTTCTCATAAGACTTCTGGGTTATATCAGCTGCCTCCTATTACCACCGTTTACTATGCTGAGGCGTATGCGGTGTATCAGGCCTTGCTTTTATGTTCAGCGGGAAAATATACCACACCCCACCATCATTACTGACTCCTATATGTTAATCCGCTCTCTTCACTCCTATCCCCCACCTGCAGAACCTGTCGTATGGCTCATTAAAGACATTTGTGTAACGTTGTCCAATTTGCGTAGTGTGGTACAATTTATATGGATACCAGGACATATTGGGATTATGGGAAATGAAATGGCAGACCGTCTTGCCAAATTAGCTATCCGTACAGGCATGCTGCAAGCAATTTCCTATACCATACTCAAGCCGTACATACGGGCCCTGCTCATGGAGGAATGGGATATGATGTGGTGTGGATTTGTGCGTCAGCACATCAGAATATATACAGGTCTGTATCAGGATAGTGCTGTGAGTAGAGACGTTCTCCTTGACCATCAGACCTGCGCTATTGTTGTTTTATCCTTCCACCTTAGGTCTGCACACGATGCATCCCCTGGGCATTTGCTTAAACTTGGCCTCGAGACCCCGCATGCCTGCGGCTGTAATACCACCCTGGTTGACGTTAACCATCTGTTGTTTGAATGTCCTGCTGTCCCTTCCCGGTCTCACCTCTACACACAATTAGGTTCGCGGTTTGCAATTCCCACTTGGGTACCCCTCCATACTCTTCCAGTCCACACATGAGGTCTGTATGGTGCTTGCTACCTTTTTCTTAGAACATGACATCCATATTTAACTGTTGCCCTTTTCCCTGGTGGCCGGTACTACATACCATGATCCCATTCCATAGCCCATTCTACAATTGGTCGGCGGGTCTCGACCACCAAGATAGGTAGTTCTTAGTTCCTGTAAGGTATCCTTACACTTCCCGTCTCTGTGTGTTTAAAAGTAAAACAAAAAAAAAAAGCATGCTCCGCCTATTGCTTGTTGCTCAGTCGTGACTTTATTCTGTGAGTGCCAGTATTCGTATCAGGACCTGGTTGTGTATGTTCATCGTTACGCAGTTCCTTCCGGCATCTTTGATCATGTGTTTATCTAGTGCTGGTTGTGGGCAAAAGCTGTTTACCATAACGGAAAAAAAAAAATCTTTTAGGAACGACAGACAAAGCACGTTGCTTGTCACCAGTCGCGCCACTTCTTTCCTCGACACTCTTTTAGTGGTCTTTGTGTTGACTGCGTGAACTTTTTTTTTAAATGCCATTTAAATCACTTGTACTTACGGAAGGGACAACAAGGAAACACTCGTAATTACTAGACAAATTAAGTATGATTTACGTAGTCAGACTGAAGGTGCATTACAAAACCCTGTATCTTCGAAGGTCTCATAGTATCCCGTACTCGTAATAATGACGTTCCACTGTATATGAAGTTTTCATTCTTAAGTTTAAACAAGTCACATATGAATAATCTCAGTAAGCTTGCTCATATTTTATTTTGCTTTAGACTGTGTTTACATTTCAAGCATTGTATTAAAGTTTAACTTTTATTAATAATTTTTACAGCCAGAAAAAAGATTTTTTTTTTCTGTTTGATATTATTCTGAAATTATTTCTAACAATACTGTCATTGTGTATCAAAGACAGAGCAGTATCAACACTTGCTGCATAATTCTTAATTTCCAAGCGTAATCCCAGCTTTATGCATTTAGTACTGAAAACCTGGCAGTAGCAAAGCATGTAAATAAGTTATCTATAATAGGTTTAGAGTTATGAAGAGAGGTAAACTGTCTCCATTTCTAATTTTTTCCCCCCTTTGTAATTTGGAACTAAATTAATAAGATAAACATTTCTTTTTCAGACTGCATTACAGCTTCCACAAGCAATACTCATACATCTATCATATTATTTGTGACTTTGTCAAATGAAGGTAATGAGTCAGAATTAACTTTTGCAGAAAGAAAAAAATTTAAGGTAACATATCAATGGATTCCTACATAGTTCGATCAACACCAATGCAAAAAAAGTGTTTGGATCAGCAGGTAGGTCACTTTATATTTGCAACAAATGCATCCCTTTGTAGTGTCAAACATCATCAGTTTGTGAAACTTATGTAACAGCTGCGCCCAGGCTACACCCCTCCAAACTGAAAAGAAATTAGTGGTTCGTTACTAGATGCTATTTATGAAGAAGAAAAGAAAACTTGTTCCCTTACTCTGGAAGATGAAAGTGGGTCTCTTGGGTTAGATGGCTGGTCAAATGTTCATAATGAACCAATAATATGAGCTACAATTACAACTAAATTGGGTAATGTATATTTAGTGAACACAATTGACACATCTGGTCATGCTCACACTGCCAATTATCTGACAGAAGTGACTGTAAACAGCATAAAAATGTGTGAGAAGAACTTCAGGTGCAAGGTTCGCTCTGTTGTTACAGTAGAGCACCCTGTATCCGGAATGGTCGGGACTTAGACTATTCCGGATAGTAGAAAATTCCGGAAAGTAGAAATTGACTATAAGGCCCCCTAATTGAAAAAAAAAAATTGCTCCCGAAGTTTGTGAACATCCTGTAGCTGTAGATGAGGACGGCAAGGGGGGTGGGGGTAGGGTGATGACAGCTACATCCGGTGGTGTGACCTTGCCACGGGCACGCTTATCAGACCTTGCCTAGAAGCACGCTACAGCTACGTGACTGTACCATGATGTCCGCGCGAAGAAAGCAGACGTAGGCGAGACGTTTGACATTCAATGAATTGTGTTACAATTACGTAATTTACATAGTTTGTACAGTGATTTGGTGTATCCACATGTTGCATAAATAAAATATAAAATAATAACACATGGTACAGTTAGGTACGGTACATTACAAATAAAAAAACACTTACCATGACTCACTGTAGGCTACACATGTCCCGCGAATAAAAAATAATGTCCTAGAACTTAGATAAACTGCATTGAAATAATCACTGTATACGGCCCCACTTGTCTGTGTGTAAGAAACATTGTTTAACAGTCGCATTAATTTAAATTTAAAAAGCTAAACAACAAATTACCTAAATCGTCACACATTGTGAAAGACAGGAGAAGTTAAAGTTAATCACTGTCACTGTCACTCTGAACGTAACTGTTTACGTTTGTACCACTGGTGCCAGGTGTTGGATCGTCAATGTTCTCACTCGTAGTTGAAGCAGGTGTGGAAACAGGAGCTTTTTTGAACATGTCACTAATGCGTTGTTGCCGCACACGTTTGTGCTTCTCTTCAGTCAGCTGTTTTTGAAGCATATACAAATGCATAATTTGCTGGTCGTTGATATAACTTCGTTGCTCTAGGCCAGCTATTAATCGTTCAATGTGGTGAAGGCACTCATCTTGTGAGATTTTCTCCTGTGGTTCATCTTCATCGCTACTGCTTTCATTGTTTCCGTCGTCTTTGTTACACTTAACAGAGTCTAATATCTCCTTATCCGAAAAGTGATGCACAACGGGAACATTATCATCAACACAAAACCATTCCACAATGTTTTGTTCTTGCAATTGTAAGTCTTCTAGTTCTGGATTTGTTATGTTCTTGGCATACTCCAGCAGTTCGTTCACGTTTTTTTGTTCAAAACCTTTGAAGTCGGCTTCATTTCCCTTGTCATGAACCTCGTCACGATAAACTAAAGTCGGCCACAATTTAAACCATGCCTTGTGAAATGTTGACACAGGCATACCTTCCCATGCACGAGCTAGTGACCATATGACATCCTTTATGGTGTATTCCTTTTTAATTTCTGAGATAGTTTTGCCGCCATTCAGATAAGATAAAAAGTGCTTCATGAACTCCGTGCGATAACGACATTTTAGGGAGCGTAATATTCCCTGATCTTGCGGTTGGATTAGTGCAGTGCAGTTAGGGGGCAGATACATGACAGAAACATTATCCCTGTCTAGTGTTTCAGCTGCAGGATGCGCGGAGCAGTTGTCTAGCACAAGGACAATCTTGCAGTGCGGGTCTAAGCCTATCTTGTTACAGTGTTGCCGGCTCTGGCGCACAAAACTGTCAAACCATTCTGTGGTTATTGCAGATGTTATCCACGCGGTTTTTGTAGCTCGGTATTCAACGGGTAACACTTTAACACCTTTTAGCGCCCTTGGGCGCAAGCTTTTGCCAATTACGAGTAGCTTCAGCTTGTGGGTACCGGCAGCATTTGAACAACCAAGCACGGTCAATCTGTCTTTAGAATCTTTCATCCCGCTGTGAGGATTATCTGCAGTGCACAGCGTGCTTCGAGGCATACAACGCCAGTACAAAGCAGTCTCGTCCGCATTGTAAACTTGGTCTGCTGTTAAGTTGTTGTCCAACACATATTCTGCGAACTCAACAACAAACTTTTCCGCCGCCGCTGTATCTGCAGAAAGCTTTTCACCGCTAACTTTGAAAAAAGAAATTCCATGGCGTTTTTTGAATTTATGAAGCCACCCTAACGAATAGTCACAATCGTATGTTAGATTCAGTTCGGCATGAAACATTTTTGCCTGTTCTATCAGCATCTGTCCAGAAATGCTAACACCTTCACTTCGCCGCAAACGAAACCATTGATAAAGAGCATTATCAAGGTCGCTACATTTACTACCCTGCATTGTTTTTCTGTTTTCAATTCCTCTCTTCGTATCACTGTCCGAATAAAATTTACACAGTTCATTCTTTTGTTTCTTTATGTCGTAAATCGTCGAAATGCCGACATCATACGATTGGCTGAGATTTTTAACAGAAGTCCCAGCATCTAGTTTCTTGAGAATCTCAACCTTTTCTTTAATGGTAAGAACTTTTTTCCTTCGTTTACTACTCTTTTCCTCATCACCAGGAAGTTTATGTTTTGAAAACATCACGTGTCTGCAGGAACGTACATACTAGCGATCGCGCACCACAAGCAAGACTGACATTGAACGCACACAATACACCACTCCCCCTCCCCTACAACGCGTTATCACGGCGCGCTCACGTGTAGGCGGGGCCGCTGCCGCCAATTCCTGATATGCGCTCGACGCCCGTGCACTGCAGTCGCGAGACCGGAAGCCTTGGCTTCCATCATAACTCGCTGAGTGTTTATAAAATCAAGTGCACCCTGACTGACTAGACGGGGCGTGAACTGCGCAAACAATCGGTATTTACTTCCGCGGGAATAATATATATTATAATTCATTTAAAAATATATACATTTTTTTAAATTTTGTAAATTTTTTTTAACTCTCGGAAAACATCCGGATAGAAATTCCGGTAAGTAGAATTACGGATACAGGATGCTCTACTGTACTGATAATGATGCTAATTTGTCGAAAATGTGCCAACTTTTAGAAGATAAAGAAGATTTAAATATCATCACTTATGGATGTTCAGCTCACATATTAAACTTGTTAGCAGATAACTCGAACATTCCTAGTGTGAAAGAACAGATTTTACAAATAATAAAATATTTCTGAAACCACTACTTTGCTAATGCATGTTACAGACAATATGATGTTCAAAAATTAATCCTCCCAAATGAAGTGCCTTAAAGGTTGAGGAACTCTGTTACAGATTTGTGAGGAACATCGTGACACTATTGATAAAGTAGTACAAAACCAAATTTCTAACATGGCTTTGTAACGGAATGTAGAGGACTTACTTTCTATTTTGAAGCCTATTGCCATAGCCCTTGATGAAGTTCAGAAAAATACATGCACTATATCTGAGTCAGTGTTCGTGTGGAAAAATCTTCAAATGAAAATGGAAGCCAAAAAGGATAAAAATGTCATGCAAAAATTCCAAAAAAAGATATCATATGGCACTTAAACCTGCTCATTTATTAGCTTGTATGCTTGATCCAAAAGAGAACAAAAAATTATCACTTGGTGTTGATTTGACTGAAAAAGAAAAAAGCATAGTATTGAAGTTTGCAAAATCAAGGTACTCGACGAGTTCACTGCTTCCATTAATTGTTAAATTTTAATCAAAAAGTTTACCTTTCCAAAAATTGCTTTTTGAGGATGAAGTAATATCACAGGTTACAACCTATGAGGTTGGAGAAGTCAGAAGAATGACATTGAGAAATTTAATGATAGTTTTTTTTTTTTCTGTTGAACAGTTACTTACAGAACATGCTATTTCAGCAACTGTAGAGTGTCTTATATGGATTTGTGCATTCTAAAGTACGTAATAAGTTAGGCATAGAGAAAGCATCCAAACTTGTATTTCTTTTTAAAGCATTCAACGAACACAACCAACAGTGATGTTATGTGACCTGCAATACAAACAGGAAAGAACTAACATAATAGTGTTGAATTAACATAATAGTGGTTGATCCTGATATTTTGATTTTAATAACATAATCCAAAAGATTGAAGGGAAATTAGTGTTTTTTTTTTATTTTGCTTTTATGGCTTCTTGGATTGATGAGTTTATTCTGTTGTACACATTGTAATACTGTCACCAATTTTTTTCTATTAGTATTTTAACAATATATTTGACAAACTCTTATGCATTAAAATCATAAGTAGGTATATAGATTTCATAAAATTTATATGTAAGATAATTAAGTGGTCTCAAAATGAAATATGAGTATGTTTTAGTTGCAGTCAGTTATGAATTGGGTGTAAAATTATTAATCACCCTGAATTATGATATATTTAGTTTGAATGTGATGAGAACCAAAATAACTAATGTAATAAAAATCCTGGTTCAAACCAAAAAACCTGGTTGTTTGGGGGGTTTTTTTCCAACTCTGGTCCTGTTGGGTTTGTAAACAATGTCTTCATGTTTTCTGAAGTGTAATCTACTCCCAAACAATGAGTCCCTGACAAATATTAAGCAGCACCATCTGTTAATGTAAGGAAATTAATATCTAGTTCATGCAAAAATTCCAAACATTGCAACATTAAATTACAACACTCTGAGCCACTTAAGCCACTAACCAGAAAATAGCCAAGAGGTATTTTCCAATCATCATAAAGGTCCACTAACACAAATACTGGTGTTTCTTTTGCTTCTGGGAGACAACTGTCAACAACATCCAAATCAAAATTAACAATCATACAAAATGTTTCCCACTAAACTCCGCTTGTTTTCTGATGCACATTTCATCCATAAACAGAGAACACACAACAGTCTTTCCTTTTGTAGCCATTTCATTTTTTTCAACGTTAGGGCAGTTTTAACCTCCTTACTAAATCCTGGCCTGCCATCCACTGAGAGGTACCATTTCTTCAGTGTGCTGGGATGGGGCAATCTGTGAGGTAAAACATTTTGGACATAATTTTATACCCGACTAGAATAAAAGCTCAATGTTAGAGCTTATCTTCAAAGTTCCAATGGGTTATGTATTCCTAGTTGGTCCTTCCCTGGAACGCACCAGCAGCTGGAAAGCAGCAGGTGGAAGGTTTTTCTGAAAATAACATTTATGTCATTAAAAATACATAGGTTCATTTTTTAGTTAAAACACCCTAAATCTAGATGATTCTTCCATTGCATGGATGCAAACAGTAAATCTGGCATAAAGTTTACACTAAAAACAAAATTATCAATAAGCTGAGTAATCGTACAGATGTTTTAATCTACACCATGTGTTTTTAGTTTTCTCTCCATCAATGTTTCTACACCACAGTAGGTGGTTGAAAGAAAAATTAAAAATATAAAATGGTTATTATATTATTAAACTGGTCAAACTAATTAACGTATTGTGTTGGGAAAATCTCAAAGCCAGAAAGATTATAGATGGGTTTGTTACGATGTATCAGATATGTATGGAACATGAGGTAGAGAGAGAGGAAAATCTTTAAGCATGAGGGAGAACTCCAGAAAAGTATTCAAGAGAGAGGAGGAGAACTGAAAGAGGTAAAAACTTGCTGTTCATAAAAACACTCGCTGAATGAAATAGCTTGAATGAGGAGTGTGTGATAAGAAATGTGGCACAGTTGAGGAAGAAGTTAAAAGGACATTGGGGCAACTGGTGGTCACCAGGCTAGTGCCCAACACCAGTGGGATTCAAATTTAATTCTTTAAAAATGAAAAGACAATGACAAGTGTTCAAACAAAATATAAATTAATTAATTTTAATTCTCATCTATACCTTTCATATTTGCTGTTAATAAAGAGATTAGTTTTTTTTTCCCAGTGAATATGAAGCATAAGTTAGCTGTGGTTACCACTGATTCACTCATGTAGGCCAAAAGGATTGAAAATTTATAGTTGAAAGTATCTTTTGCAAAATATGTGGTGATGAAAATGTGCAATACTGTGGAGAAGATTATGTTTTAAGATTTCTGAAGTCTAAGTTGTTATTCAAGACTAATATCTAATTACTTACATCAAGTGTGTGTACAGCATTTTCTGTCATCATCATCAATTCCTACTGTAGGTAATTTACTAGTGCTTTTGCAGTCTTCAGTCTACGCATTGTCTGGTGTAGTCACTGCCTTGATAATCTTAGCTTTCTACGCGTGTCATGAAGTTTCTTTCTTTTTTTTTCCATTTTGCATGAAGGCTGTCATTTTCTGTTTAAACAAATAAGATGGAATCACATTAAATTAGCAACATCTGAAATGCCCATTTATCACAATGTCACGATTGAGCCCCCTTACAACTACAGCATATTTAAATTATGAAGTTCAATGTATTATAATTTTCCTTTATTATTACAGGATAGTAAGTGCAAGATTCATTCTTTAAATTATAGAGGTTTTAGTATTTTTATATCGTAAATTCTACTGCGAGCAGTATGTCACTTAGAAATTTTAAAAGTAAAGTATATTTTTAATTTATTCGGTAGATGTTTCATATCACTTAACCAACTTTATCCCTAGATACTGATGGCATGATGATGCTTAGTATATCGCAATATCCTGGACATGATGAAAACTTGTGACATAGAAATGAATTAAGATTAGTAGAATTTAAAAGATTCCAGCTTCCCTGTTGTTCCAGAACATGGACACCCTGTAAATTAAAACAGCAAGCATCATGTAACACAGGAATAATATATACAGGATAATGTCATCAGGATCACAGGATAAAATTGGATAAACTACTCTTACAAGAAGAGTAAGCAACATTTTAGGTAACACAAGAAGAGTAAGCAACATTTTAGGTAACAAATGTTTTACATAGTTGCTAAGGATAGGAACATAACAGACTATCACACTTAATCCACCTACCTTTCAACATTAGTAGCTTCATGTATCCTTTTAGTTAGTGACTTTCTCTTTTTCTTGTTCGAAAGTAGATGCACAGGAAAATTGAAGATTGATGGTTCAACATCTAGCTTCAGTTTCCTTTCCGAGACAAGTGTTACATTGTCAAAGCAATCTGGAGAAAAATGCTTTCAGCACAGTTTGGAATGTGTTTTGAGGACAAAATCCAACATTTTCAGTGTCCAATCTCAAACATTTCTTCTTTTCTCATCAGTCGAAAAACGGAAAAAATTTAGTTTTTTTAAATATAAGTATTGTAGCCATTCCAACTGTTTACAGTTATGTTGTTAATATTTTGATTATTATTGTAAATAATTGTATATTTTGTGAGCCAATTGAATGTATTTAAATATTTTATTGTAAAGAGGACAACCATAGTTTGCCATACAGACCACACTTAATTGCCAGATACAACAAAATACCTCAGGGTCTTCTAAGTATTATTCCTTGGAATTTTTATTCATTTGCCTTAGTTCAGTACACTTACATGCTGATATTCATTTATTTATTTCACTATGCAGTTTTTTTTTGATTGCCCAATAGCTCTTTGGTTGCAAGGGACAAAAAAAAGTAAATAGTTGGGAGGAAAAAGAGAAGAGAGGCCATCGCCATATTGCAGCGGGAAGACGTTTCTCAGGCTGGGGCGAACCAAAGCCTTGGTTGCCGCCCGAGAAATCGAAGAATCGCGTCATCCGCGGTTGTATGTTAAATAGTATTCTCCAGACCACTGTTTGGGAGAATAGTTTGAGACGGCACAAGTCTTAGATAGGGAGTATCTGCGATCTAGTGCCAACTTCCGCGTCGGTCCCGTCTGTCCTCGTAGTGGTTCGTGACGACTGATGCAGCACCACCTACGGTCTGTCACTACACTTGGTGAGACCGATTCTAATTGAACAGAGTTTTTAGGACGAGAGGGAAGCTGATATTCTACCAGACCTCCGGCTGTACCAGAACTTCAGTAGTTCGCCACTTTCAGCTTACCCTTCCAGCGTTCCAGTGTCGCAGTAGACCACCTGGTGGTCCAGAGAAGAGAGAAGCAAGCCTCCGACAGCTTGTAGCTAGACTCGGCATGGTAGTTGATGTGTTCCTGTGACCCCGTTAACATTATTTCTTTACAAACATACAGGTCTGGCAAATAATCTAACATTCAATTAAATGTCTTTGGTTGATCCTCTGGCTCTAAACAAAGTGAATTTCACATTCACAGTAATTTCACATCAAACAGTTAAGACCATATTAAAATCACATTTTTCCAACTATTTTTATTTTATTCATGCTATTTTTAATTACTTTTAAAACAGACCATTTACAGTTAACATAATTGTTCACACTTCACACATCATACAACACTAACAACTTTCTTTTGATTGATTACTCTCTCAGCTGGAACACATTGCAGTGACGTGTTAGCTGGACTAACGGCCTGGATAATTACACCAGCAGCAGTGTTTGCTGATCGCTACTGGAGAGGAAGCGAAAAAACCCTGAGAATACAAATACTTTATGATAATAATTATTGGCAGTGTAGACTTTCACGGTGACATCTACACCGTAAAACCACGCAACAACCCCGAAAGTCCAACAGTATACGTATGTAAACAATAAGTTTGACCCAAAACTTACAAAGTACTACATTAAAAAATGGAAGAGGGGCTTGTTATCTATACTAATATTATAAAGCTGAAGAGTTTGTTTATTTGAACGCGCTAATCTCAGAAACCACTGGTCTGATTTGAAAAATTATTTCAGTGTTGGATAGTAAATTTATCAAGGAAGGCTATAGGCTATATTATATTATCAATAACATTAGGGATCCTTACTAAAAGTCCAATTTAGAATCAAATGTATTGGAGGGGGTTAGATACAACATGCAGTACACGTACAAAGTGTGTGTTGACAATGCCGCAGGCGCTAGAAGTTTATTTCCTATTGCCTATTAACATTGTTGCCACGTACTAGATGCCTTATCATTCTTAATTTTCCCATACAAGTAAAAAACACCCGTGTGATATTAACAACGAAGCAATCAGTACCCTCATAAGAGTTCAATCAGTATTTAAATACTTTTTATCACTTTAAATCGCAAACCTAAACTATTGTTTTTTTTTTCTCTCTCTCTGTGTGTTTAATTTGTTTTTGTTTTTTTTTCTTTTACTAGAATTATTTTTATTATTTTTAATTAATTTTCATTTTTAGGACCATCAATAATTTTCCTCTCCCGTTACAATTCTGACAAGGACTTGTGTGTGTGGGTGTGTGTGTGTGTGTCTACATATACATATATATAAGCGAAATACCACTCACTGACTCACTCATCACGAGATCTCTAAAACTATACACGCGATTGACTTGAAATTTAGCATAGTTACTCATTTTGTGATGTAGACGCTCACTAAGAACGGATTCTGCGGAAATCCGATCCCAAGAGAAGTTTTGGGGGCGTAATATATCAAAATTTCCAGTTTTTGGTAGGAAATCACCATGGCAACGGCTGTTGCTTTGTTGATGCTTCATTCATCTCTATGGCAACGACTATTCCATTGTTAGTGCAGTCCTCATCACCGTTGAAATTTTGCAGGTACTTTAAATATCAAAAATTGCCCTTTTTTTTTCAAGTATATATATGTTGATGCTTCATTCGTCTCTATGGCAACGACTCTTTCATTGTTAGTGCAGTCCTCATCACCGTTGAAATTTTGCGGGTACTTTAAATATCAAAAATTGACCTTTTTTTTTTTTTTTTTTCAAGTATATATATATTTTACAGACTTGAAACTTCACAGTAATGTTCCTTATGTTACGCAGGATGATATTTTACGAAAATTAGATCCCATGGGTGGTTAAAACCAGGCAACAGTGGGTACTTTGTCTGCATGAGAACAGGATTTTGCATTGTTCATGCCTTCTGCATCTCCATGGCAACGGGCATCGCGCGGCAGTGGCGTACCCACAAGGAGGGCATGCATAATGAGCGGCGCAAGAGTGAACTGCCTGTAGACTGCCGTAGCGAAGTACGGGTACATCAGTTGTATGTTGCGTGCACGAGTCAGGAAACCATTGGTGCTATTTATTTTCTCTCCGGTACATTATACAGCATTGCAATAAATTTTCACTGAATTTTTTTTTTATTTGCCATTACTGTAAATGGGAGATGTGGTTTAATTTTTTTCCATTAGTATAGCCGTGCGAAGCCGGGTCGGGCAGCTAGTTTAAAAATAAAATAGAAATCAGAATGTATTTTTCTTAGTTCCTTACATCTATAGTAATGATCATGTAAAACAGCATTACGATAATTGAATTAGTTTACTGGTAATTTAAATTTATGGTCGCTTAGGTTTGTTTGTGACATTCAAAACATACTTTGCGAGCCAATAAAGAATCAGTTGAAAATTAACATTTTTAAATATTTTTTTCGTACAATTATCATCACAAATTACTATTTATGGAGCAATAAAGGAACATCAGTTAAAAATTAAAATTTTAACTATTTTTTTCTCATACAGTAACAATAACTACAATATATGATTCATACTGATTTTGCAATTACACGAGGTGTAAAATACGTTATTGCCACATCTTAAGAGTTCACTATACCTAACTTGTTTAACACTTTCAACACTGGCTCCTTTTTTCATGTTATTCTTCAGTGAACTGCTGTTTTTTGCATATGTTCAATATGTTTTTAAACCATAATATTGGAGCTACCTTATCATGTTTGTATTTTAACCCTTTCCTGCCTATAAATGTAAAAAAAATTTAATTTTGTAATTTTTAATTCATTTTTATATTTAAGTAGGCATAAAAGGAGACCATATTTTTTTCCAATTTTTTTTATTTATATTTAATATATTTTTTAATGACGGGACTTTTAAGTCCTGACAGGCATTTATCATAATTATGTCCAGCTCAACGAACAAAAAAAAATTCGCTCCAGACTGGTGCAGCGCTGCCGTATTAGTACTGCAACCTCTCGGCTGTCAATCAAACTTCTTCGACAACTGGCAGAGCGGAGCTATACAGGGACCCAGAGGTCCCGACAGGCAGCATGTGGTTTCAAACATGCACACACTATTTCTATGGGGCTTCAAACATTGTGGGACTCACAAGTCCCGCCAGGCAGGAAAGGGTTAATGAAAGCTGTGTTTTTATTTTTGTAAATAAAATTTACAAAAATTTTATTATGTATCCGTATAATTTTTGAGGAAAAATTTGTTATAACATTACATCTACATTTTGAAAAAATTTACACACCATTTGTACTTGCTTAATATTCACTGAAACAGATTTCTAATCATTATTTTTAATGATAGAAACACTAATAAAGTTGTTAATTTAAGAACATTCAAAATTTTTCAAATATATGTTTCGTAAAAAAAATTATTATTTAAAAACCTGCTTGAATATTATAATATTTACATGAAGTTCATTCCAAACACTTGGATGAAAATATAACATTTTGAATAGTTTTTTTCAAATGTATCTCTCTTTACATTTCCTAAAAAATAATGTTTGCACTGTCACACAATCATAATAAAATAATTACTAAAATATTATGTAAAACTACTATAATAAAAAACATAATTTCAATATAATTGTCATAAACACTAACTAAAGAAAAAGTTCAAAAATATGAACTATCCTGAAACGAATGACAGAAATATATTTACATACATAGGAAAGTTTACAACAGGAAGGTTTATGTAAAAGTCTGTTTCAGGCATAGTGTACCTTGGTATGAAACTCCTGGAATCATTTTGGTACACAGAGACCCACTCCACACTCTTTGCACCACCATCGACTCTCCCTCCGCACTCTTTTCCCACTGGTTTTTTTACCCGTATCTGAGCACACTTTACAATATCGTGTGGCATTTTGTTTATTTGCAGTTGAAGGCACTTTCTCAGGAAAATGACGACACGAAAGCCTTGCAACTGATGTGGATGGTGACGGATTATCAGCAGCTACAGAAGCACCAAGCATAACAAATCTGTTTCCTAGACACCTGATAAAATTTGCTAGTGTGATGTTCTTGCCAGATTTTTCTTTGTAAAGAATAAAGGCATTTACAACAGACATCGTAAAAATGTGAAAGAATAATTTCTTCCACCATTTCATTGACTTACGCTGGAAGGGGTAATAGCTGTGCAGCTGGTCTGCATGATCAACTCCAGTCTTATACATGTTATAGTCAAGTATTATATCTGGCTTAGGTTTATCAACATTGCCACCCTTGGACCTTACAGTGGAACTTGTAGCCTTGTGTTTAGTGGAGAGGCAATAAACATCTCTAGTGTCTCGCCATTTTAATGCGAGAAGTGGACCATTTCTGAAAAAAATAGCTTCATTCTTCTTGAGTTTACAAGTTTGCAATTCCTTAGGCAAGCCTTTGCTTTTTTTCATAACTGTTCCTACCCCTAATGTGTTATTGTCCCACAGCATTTTGAGAAGTGCCGGACTTGTGTAGTACCGATACATATATATATACAATGTCCCTTTCCAAAATACTAAGAGCAAAGCCTTTCAACTAAAGCAAGAATGTAGTTGTCAACATTTCCAGAAGACCCTGTGTATACTTCACAGTTCAACACGAAGCCAGTCGCCGAGTCACATAAAACATACAGTTTCAAACCATACTTGTTTGGTTTGTTCTTGATGTAAACTCTAAAACTTGCCCTGCCGCGAAATGGACACATCGCTTCGTCTATTGTTAGATTTGCATGGGGTGCCAAGCAAGTTTTGCATTTCTGAACAAAATTGTCATAAAAGGGTCTTATTTTGTGTAGTGGATCATGGTTTGTTTGGCCTTTGGCTATGTAACTGGCATTGTCGTTCACATGCAACATGAATAGAATTGATGACAATCTATCTCGACTCAACATTTTGCTAGAAAATGACGTCTGGAGGAATGGATCTGTAGACCAATAATCACTAAGCTTAGGGATTTTTACAATGCACATATGCAGGATGATAGGAAAAAAAACTATAGAGTTCATGCAATTTTACAGTGCACCATTTATGCCAGATCAAACTTTTTTTTAGTTTGTTTTGTCGCTTCATTCTATCAATTAATGTGGCAGCATACCGATTTGTTTCTGTTTTTATTTTTTTTATGCTATCATTATCCAAAAAAATACTGAAACACTCCAGCTCATCACACTCGTGACTGAGAGGAGCGGAGACACCGCACTGCTCTTCAAATACAGGCAGCTGAGGCTGATCATCATTTCTAGACCACTCAGAAGCACGCATAACATTTCCAGCGGGAGCATTTCCTCCCACAGCTCGTAAATTACTGTCTGGTGTGGGACTTTCAGAACCTGCAATTCAAAAATAAATGTTCTGAAATTTCATATGACAAAATTTCTACAGCTAGCAACAAAATAAGTATAAACGTTCATCACGTAAGTTATTTGAATGTACATCTAAAATTTTCAAAATATATTATTTTTTTGTTGTTTTTTCAGTCAAAAGCTTTATAATGTATCAGAGAACGCACCGATCGTGCACTTTCTCTTGCAGCTACAAAATTGCTGTCAGTTAGGCTTTTAGAAGCTGAAATATAAAAATTGTCTCATCTAGACTATCGCCGTATATTTTACAGTATATTATTGCATAAACTATGCCCTTAGCAAACTTTTTTTGACTCTACTATAATTGCAAAGTAAAATATAGTACATTTGCACTATTATTTACTGTCTCTGAAAAGTACAGCAACATTTCATACCTGATTCAGCATCACTTGAATTTCTTTCAGGCACGAATAAAGGATCCAAGTCACTATCATCAACTTCAGAGCCAGAATCAGCACATAAAACATTCAAAACTTCATCAACGATTTCTTTCTCAGACATTGTTACCGATTCCGCCAAACTAGTTTATAATACAAACCACGCTGTGTAGTACTCGATGTAGTCTGATACACCACGAGACAGCGCACGCTATCTACCTACTCTTCTCTGAACTAAGAGTCCGCTGCTGCGATCTGTGTATTTCAATGTGAACGAAAAGCTTCAGAGAACACTGCAGAATGAACGACGCACGTAAGACACACGGGCATATTCATTTTTACTCCACCACCTCTACCATGACCACCCCACCGATTCATCATGCCGAAGCCGTCTGTACAGGCCAGACCCGAGCCAAACAGGACTGGCCACACCACCACTCCACCACCACCTTCACCATCACCTGTAACTAACATTTTCACCACTCACCAATTACCAGTTCCCAAGGACTCTATTTTTGAGAGGGACCCGAGTTCCATGTAATGTATAATAATGTAAATATCTTTTTCTTTTTCTTGTATCAATTTTTCTCCTCCATGTTTGTATTTGTACTCGCCCTTTTTAAAATAAAGAGCACATATTTTGGCGGGACGGACCCCCTGGGGGGGGTCCCACATTTTTTTAAAGAAAAAAAAAACAAGGTTAAAGTAGCTCTCGTATGGCATGCGGGCATCGTTCAGAGCATTAAAAAATGTTGCTCGTAACATATACGGGCATCGTGTTGAATGTGTTAAAAATCTTTAAACTAAATATGTTTATTCCCAACCATACCCAGGGTGTCCACAAGGGAAAAATATTTTGTGCCAAATTGGGCGAGAAAAAAAGTACTAGATTAGAAAAAAAGTACTAAATTATAATTTGTTATGGTTTTTAACAATTTAGGAAGTTATTATGACATTGCAATGCTCAAACTTAAATATCGCAAAACACACACATACATTCCATAGTTTGGTAAATATGTAGTGTACGGATTAGCGCCAAAAAAAATCGTACAAATCTGAAATAGCTTTCATTATATGCTCTTTTACGTTCTCTTTTCATAACCGCCTGCGGAGATAAGAAATTCCAATTACTTTTGGAATTTCTTATCTCCGCCGCTTTTAATGAAAAGAGGAAGTTGAAGAGCATCTAATAAAGTTATTTTCGGATTTTTAACATTTTTTTTTTTCACAAATACCGCTCAACTACATATGATGAAATTTAAAAATTCAATATCTTCTAAAGTATTTGGAATTTTTTACCTCCGCCGCTTTTAATGAAAAGAGGAAGTTGAAGAGCGTCTAATAAAGGTATTTTCGGATTTTTAACATTTTTTTTCGCAAATACCGCTCAACTAAATATTTACCAAGTACAATTTTAATATTTTTGTCATTGTAAAATCTGAACAAATACTTTATACAATATTTGTTTTACTTGCTATAATCAGAAGTCGACTCCTGCACGCGGGCATGCATGCGCGTGGAAATTGTTTGTTTGCTTTTAAAATAAAAATTTTGTAAAATATGTCTATAAAGGGATTGCATGCCATGTAATTTATATGTTATAACGTTAATATCCGGGTGATACGCACAAAGTAATTGATAATATCTCTTCAAATAAAGTTTTTAACCTATCTCTGTACATAGGGACAACAAATAGCTTCGTTTTGAATTGTAATCTTATTTTAAATTTGTCATTAGAATTGCTTAATTTAGTTACTATAGTATTCTAGTCAAATTAATATATACGACAAACAATTGGTTAGTTAAGTATTAGGTTCACAAATCAATTTTTAATGTGTATCTATGTATGGAATAACGTAAGTTGTAAAATAGTAACTATATGAAACATTTATGATTCTTTTAAGATAGGAAGGTAGGTAGGTAGGTGTTCATAATTCAGCTAGATTATAGCATAAAAAAAATTTTGTTGAATTAAAAAATGCCAATCCAACTACTCACACCATTTTACAGTATTGTTTTTCAATATAACCTTACCAAAAACTGTTCATACAATTTTACAGAATTTTTTTAATGTAACTAACCTCACAACCTACTCACCCAATTTAATAGTATTATTTTTGTGTACTATTTATTTCATCCCGTTACTTACAATTAGTTACTTATCAGGCCATATATTTCTCTACAACTCGTGCACGCAAACCTCCATTACTAATTACGACAACAGCATCCCCAGGGAAAGGGGAGGCGGTTATACAAGGGGTAAAGGACAGGCTGTCACTGTTGAGGGAGGATAGGTGGGTGATAGTGGCGGGGGACCTAAACATGCCAGGGGTGGTGTGGGAGCAAGGACCGGAGGAAATGGGGGTGAGGGAGCAAAGATGGGCAACCCAGTTGGTAAATAGTGGACTGGAGCAGGTGGTGGGAGAGAACACCAGGATGAGGAATGGTGAAGGACAGGGGGAATCTGGGAACCTACTAGATGTGGTGCTGGTGAGGCCTGTGGAGGTAGTAGTAGGCACTACGGTGATGGAGGGCATCAGTGACCACAAAATCCCGGTGGTGGAGATAGATATGGGATGGAGGGAGGTGAAGGAAAGTAGGAAGGAAGTGTTAAGACAGTGGAGCAGGGCGGTTAGAGCAGGGGCGGAGGCATTTCTTGAATTGGAGTTCTGTAGGTGGGAAGGGATTGCAGAACTAGAAGGGAAGTGGGAGGTTTTGAGGGGCATATTGGAGCAAATGGTGGAGTGCTTCGTACCCCAAAGGAGGGTAGGAAAGTGTGGCGATCCGCCCTACTATGGACGGGAGGTAAAGGTATTAAAGCGAAAGTGCAGGAGGCTCCACGCAAGAGCCAAGAAGCGTGGAGGGGAGGGGCTAAACGCAGAAATGAAGGATCTGGCGAAGGAACTGGGAAAGAAAACTAGGGAAGCACGGGATGCGTACATGGAAAGGATGATGGAGAAAGGGGGGCGGGGAAACTGGGCGGATCTGTACCGATATGTTAGGAGAGTAAAGGGGGAGAAGGGACTGCCAGTATTAAAGGGGAGAGAAGAGCAAGAGTGTGTGAGTGACCTGGAAAAGGCTCGTTTACTGCAGGAACAATACTTATCGGTTTTTGTAAACGGGGGAGTATGGTGCGGAGCACAAGAGGAGAAGTCAGGGGGAGAGAGAGGGTTGGAAATACGGAGGGATGATGTATTAAGGGAGTTGAGGAGACTGAATGTGAGGAAGGCGGTTGGGCCAGATGGGATAGGGAACAGGCACCTCAAGCTGGGAGGGAAGGTGATAGGGAAGTACCTGCAAGTACTGTATGCGCAGTCACTGGAGGAGGGACAGCTGCCGAGGCAGTGGAAAGAGGCTGTGATGGTGCCCATCTATAAAGGGAGTGGGAATAAGGCACACCCAGCCAACTATAGGCCGGTCAGCTTGACGTCAAACGTAGGCAAGGTGATGGAGAGGCTGGTAGTGAGTTATATAGTAGAAAGGGTGGAGGAAAGGGACTGGATGGACGAGAGGCAGCACGGCTTCCAGAGGGGTTACTCCTGTGAAAAACAGATGGCGGGGCTGCTGGAGGACTTGGTGGAGGCAGTGGATGAGGGAAAGCAGGTAGACGCTATTTTTATAGACTTTGAGAAAGCGTTTGACAGGGTGCCGCACAGGAGGGTGATGGAAAAGGTGGAGGGGTTGATAGAGGACAGGAGGGTGGTAAATTGGACAGGGGACTTCTTGAGGGACAGGATCCAGCGAGTGAGAGTGGGTAAGGAATGGTCAGAAGAGGGAAATGTGATGTCAGGGGTACCACAAGGCAGTGTCATGGGACCCCTGCTCTTCCTGATCATGATGAATGATGTAGGGGAGGGGTTGAAAAGTAGGCTGCGGTTGTTTGCGGACGATTGTGTGCTCTATGAAACTGTGGGGGAAGGGGCGCACCTGGCAGAGGACTTGCAGAAACTGGAGTGCTGGTCGAGGGAAAACGAAATGGGTATAAATGTAGGGAAAACAAAGGTGGTGAGGTTCACGAGGAAGAGAAGGGTGGAGGGAAAAGTGTACTGCTGGAAGGGACAGGTGATCCAGGAAGCTGAGGAGTATAAATACCTGGGAGTGATCCTGCAGAACGACTTGGGGTGGGGAAAGCAGGTCAAGAAGGTGGTGACGAAGGGCAGAATGGGGTTAGGGATGCTTAGCAGGACACTGAAAGGGACAGGTAGGAATGTAAAGGAAAAGGCGTACGTGACATTGGTACGGCCAGTGTTGGAGTATGCCGCGGCGGTGTGGGACCCCTATGTGGAGAAGGAAATTGAGGAGTTGGAGAGGGTGCAGCGCAAGGCAGCGAGATGGGTAACGAATATGTGGAGGAGAAGGGAAGGCGAAGGCAGGATGGGGGAAACTCACAGACCATCGGTGATGATGAAGGAGCTGGGGTGGGACACACTGCAAGAAAGGAGGAAGGTGGAAAGGCTGGTGAGAATGAATAAGGTAATTCATGGGGGGGAGGGGGGCTGGGGAAAGCTGGGAGCTAGGTTGCACAGAGGGCTGTATCGAGGAAGGAGGGATCATGAGTGGAAGATTCAGAGAGAATGGAGACGGACAGAGAGAGGAAGACAGGTATTCCTTGTGAGGACGGGGCTAGAGTGGAACGAACTTGAGGGGAGGACACTGGATCTGGGAGGAGGAAAGGACTTTCGAAGTAGGCTCCAGAGGGGGGAGGAGTGAGGGTAGTTGGGGGTGGGAACTCCTTGCCACCGGGCGGAAGCCCAATTGCAGGTGTAAATTATTATTATTATTATTATTATTATTATTATTATTATTATTATTATTAACCTGCTCTGCGGCCCACAATACACAACACACCTCCCTTGTTAGGTTACTTCAACACATAGTCCAGAGATGCCAAGTACTACGGATTTTCCGTAGTTTCTACGATTTTCGTTACTTGACTACGGCAATACGAATGGTAGGTTAAAACTACGGATTAAATGCATTTTATGGTTTTTCGGTTTGTTTACATCACGTCGCAGCAATATGCGGTATGTTGTGTTCGTGGTTCCATAGATGTATGCATGTGAGATGTCACACTTGTGAAACAAAATGCCCTAGACTCACGTTCGTAACATTTTATTTTCAAGTGTCCAGTAATGACTAAATATATCTATGCCGTATCGTTTTGCTTTGTTAATTTCCTATGTGTCGGTTAGGTTATGTTTGTATTGATTCCGTGTGTATGCTACACTACATTTTGCGTGTTATTTGCGATATAATGACAGAAAATGTCGAAACGTAAAAGTTCTATAGGTGGGTCTACACTGTATAACAAAACAAGTTATAAAATGTTATATTACAAAGTTATTATTATTATTATTACTTAACCTGCAATTGGGCTTTCACCCGGTGGCAAGAACTCCCACTCACTCCCCTCTCCCCCCCCCCCCCTCCATCAGCTTTCTCCTCAGCTCCCTCCCATCCCTGACCTCCACCATTTCCTCCCCCAGCCCATTCCACTCCCTCCCCGTCCTCACCAGGAAGGTGTTCCGCCCTCTCTCTGTCCGCCTCCACACCCTCTGGAGCTTACATCTGTGGTCTCTTCGTCCTCTGTACTCCCCTCTATGTACTTTGCTTCCCAATTGCCCCCATCCCCCTTCCCCCTTCAGCACCTTGAACATCCTGACCAACCTTTCCACTCTTCTTCTCCTCTGTAACGTTTCCCACCCCAACTCCTTAATCATTTCCGTTGGGCTATGCAGTTTCCCATCCTGCCCCTCCCTCCTTCTCCACATTCCCATCACCCACCTAGCCGCTCTGCGCTGCACCCCTTCCAGCTCCTTCACCTCAGTCACCAGGTAGGGGTCCCAGACCGCCGCCGCATACTCCAACATTGGCCTGACCAATGTGGAGTATGCCTTCTCCTTTGTCCTCCTCCCAGCTCCCTGCAGGGTCCTACCAAGCAACCCCAGCGCCTGCCTTCCCCTCCTGACCACCCCCTCTATGTGCTCCGCCCATCCTAGGTCATTTTTCAGTGTCACCCCCAGGTACTTATATCCTGCTGCCTCTCTTATCTCCTGCCCCTTCCAGTAATATACATTTCGTGTGACTTTCCTCCTCTTTGTAAATCTGACAACTTTTGTCTTACCAACATTCAAGGACATTCCATTTTTCTCCGTCCATTGCTCCAACCTTATCAAGTCCTCTGCTAAACATCCCCCTTCCCCCACAACCTCATACACTACACAGTCATCTGCAAATAGCCTCCATCTGGCTTTCATGCCCTCCCCCAGATCGTTTATCATAATTGTGAACAACAGAGGCCCCAGCACACTCCCCTGTGGCACCCCCGACGTCACTTCCCCCTCCTCGGAGCTTTCCTCACCCACTCTCACTCTTTGTCTTCTATTCCTCAGGAAATCACCCACCCAGTTTACCACCCTTCCATCCCTCACCAGCAACTCAACCTTTTCCATTAACCTCCTATGGGGGACCTTATCAAACGCCTTTTCAAAATCTATAAAGATTGCATCTATCTGCTTCCCCCCGTCCACCGCTTCCACCAGGTCTTCCAACAGCCCAGCCATCTGGGTCTCGCATGAGAACCCCATCCTGAATCCATGCTGCCTGGATTCAGGATGTTACAAAATGAAAATAATGAAAATTATATTACAAGTTATACAACAAAGTTATATAACTTGTTATGAAAACGTGAAGAAAAATGTTATATAACACCATGTTTTATAACAAAATAAGTGTTATAAAACAAGTTATATGTTTCCCATGCAGTGTCGGTAAAGATCAAAGGAAGTTAAATAACTTGTTGTATAACATGTTGGCCGTTTGTCCACACTGGTATACACATTTAAAAACATGTAACATGTTATGAAACAAGTTGTATTACTTGTTATAGAACTTATTATTTAACTTGTTATGTAACATGTTATGAAACAAGTTGTATAACTTGTTGTATAACATGTTACAAATATAACTTGTTTTTGTTATATAGTGTAGACCCACCTTATCACTGAAAATATGTGCGAGCCTTCAAGTGCGAATAAATCTAGCGGGCTACCGAATCAGCATTATCGGAGATCTTACACTGAAGAATATACATGCTTACAACCTTCAAAAACATCTACAAACAAAGTGTTTTGTGAGACGTGCAAGTGTGATTTTTCTGTAAAACACGGTAGACGCGATGAATGTAGGCGTCATGTCGTATCCCAAAAACATGAAGAAAATGGTAGCCTTAGAGGTTAGTGTAAACCACTTCAAAACTGCTGAAGACACGAGTGTTATTCGTGGTATGTCTACCAGGAAAATGGTTTAAATAGCACCATTTTGCACTTACTAAACAAAATTTTCCAGGGGAGTGCCCCCGGTCCCCCCCCCCCTCCTACTTATTTGCTCTTTATTATGCCAAATGTTGCTCACTACTGACAGGCACTCCACAAGGATGGCATATCTGCATAGTCCTTCAGCTTTGCTGGTAGTTGCCTCCGTCTGCGAGTCATGTTTTGCTCGTGTCCCCTTGGTTCCCCCTTGTGTTCACTGCTAACCTCTCGTTCAAAACCTCTAAACGGACTAGACCCGGGCTTGTAGGTTGGTCGAGCTCACGACTCAGGGCAGCCTGTTCGTCCGAACCTGACGAATGGCCCCCTTCCTGACGATAGTCCCTCCATGTCACTTCTGCCCTTTGCTGCACCTGCTGCTGCCCACTGCGGTCCTCCATTGGCGTTCACTCCCTTTGTTGGCCCGCTACCAGGTTCCCTTCCTGTTTCCTCTCCAGCTCCTCTTCCTCGTCTCTCCTTCCATTCCTCTCTGTTCTAGAATGTATCGGTAACTGTATCTGTTCTCGGGGAACCAGTATGTGCTGGCTCTGTCCTACACGTCGTAACAGCTGATCTACATGTCTCCTGTATTTGTTGCTCGATGCATCGGCCACTTCATAAATCCACTGTCCTTGTGATGCACTTATTACTCCTGGCAACCACTTCGCCCCTCCATGGTAGTTACGGAACAGTATCTGCTCTCCTATGTGAAACTGCCGCCCTTCTGATACTTCTGTGGTTGGGGATGACGGCTGATGGGCCACTGGTTGACTCCTTGGGTGCAACAGGTCCAGAGCTGTACGTAGTGTCCTCCCCATCAACAGTTCCGCCGGGGTATTCTGTAATCCTGCACATGGCGTCGTCCGAAGCGCAAAGAGGGTCCTGGCCAGTCTCGTTTGCCAATCCCCATCTCCCAACTTTCTTAGCTTTCCCTTCATTGTTTGTACCATCCGTTCCGCTTGCCCATTGCTGGAAGGGTGGAATGGTGTTGCCTGAACGAGTCAGATGCCGTTCCGTGCCGCAAACTTCTTATCTCCTGTGAGACAAACGCCGTACCGTTGTCAGATACGATTCACTCCGGTATCCCATGGTAGCTAAACATTTCTCTCAGCTCTCGAATCACAGCCGTGGAGGACCCTGATGCTACCATTTTCACCTCCAGCCATTTGGAGTTCGAATCCACTACCAGGAGGAACATCTTCCCCTGAAACAGCCCAAAAAAGTCAACGTGAAGCCTGGCCCACGGTTTTGTTTCTGGAGGCCTGCTTACCTCCTTTATTTTTGCGGGGTTAGCTCGAAGCTGTTGGCATTCGGTGCACTCTCGAACGTCTCTTTCTATATCCTGATCCATTTGCTGCCACCACATATAACTGCGAGCCACTGCTTTAGACCGTACTATTCCATCGTGGTTGGCATGCACAATTGCCAGCAGGCTCCGCTGTACTACCGTTGGTATCACCACCCGATTCCCCCATAATATACATCCATTGTATAATGACAGTTCTTCCCTCCGATTCCAATAGTGATGCAGCTCGTCTGTCCCGCCGTCCTCAGGCCAGCCTTACATTGTGTTTTTCTTCACGAGCCTCAATACCGGGTCCTCCTCCATCAGGGTAGCTAGCCTTGTGGCATCAATTGGGGGTTCTGGCAACACCTCCAACATCAACACGTCACCCACCGCTGGAACCTGCGTCTCTGGTGCCAGTAATGGAAATCTGCTCAACGCATCCGCATGGCCAATCTTCTACCCTGGTTTGTATATTAACCTGTAATCATACATGGACAACCAGAGACTCCAACACAGCAAGCGGGGTGACAGTGTGTCCGGGGTCTGTTTACTTGGGTCCAGAAGCCGTAAGAGTGGTTTATGGTCGGTCACGATCGTAAAGGGTCGTGCCGCCAAATATTGTCGAAACATGGTCACCCCGAACATGATGGCCAAAGTCTCATTGTCTATCTGTGCATAGTTCCTCTCCTGTTTATGCAGGGTACGAGATCCATACGCTATTGGTGATTCCCTATCTTCAGTCTCATGGGCCAGCACCACCCCCAGGCTGTGTTCAGAGGCATTGCAGATTAGAATAATGTGCTTTGTGCCATCATAGTGGGTGAGCACCGCGTCTGACTGCAGAAGTTTCTTCGCAGCCTCAAATGCCTGTTGATGGGCTTGTGTCCATTCCCATTCCTTCCCCTGGTCGAGCAATCTGTGTAGGGGTTCCAAGAGGGCTGCTTTCTGTGGTAGAAACCGCTCATAAAAATTTAACAGCCCCAAAAAAGACTAAGCTCCTTCCATGTTGTCGGTTTTGGGGCCCCATGTATTGCTCGCACTTTCTCGCTTGTCGGGTGTATCCCTTGGCTGTCCACCATGTACCCCAAGAACTTCACTGCTATGGCTGCAAACATGCATTTTGATTTGTTAAGACGTAAACCGGCTTCCTCAATATTTCTTAGCACTTGATGCACCCGTACCCAATGTTGCTCTTCTGTTGCTCCTGTAATCAATATGTCATCCAAGAGCAACACATACTCCAAAAGGCAACTGTTTGACCTTGAACAGTCCTTTCATCGTGTTCACCGTGAGACGTTCTGCCGTCACCTCATCCACTGAAACTTGCAAATATGCTTCAGCTAGGTCTAACTTTGTGAAAAATCTCCCACCTGCCAGATTCGAGAATGCCTCCTTTGTGGTCGGAAGGTAGTGGTAATTTTTCTTGCATACCGTATTGACGGTACATTTGTAGTCGCCGCAGAGTCAAACTGATCCGTCTTTTTTCCGTACCGGCACTAAAGGTGTAACCCATGTTGAATACGTCACGGGTTCTAGTAACCCTCGTTCCACCAACTGGTCAATCTCTTCACTGACCTTCTCTGCCAACGCAAATCCCTCTGGCCGGCTTTTACGAAATATTGGCTTCGCCCCTACCTCAAGCTCTATGGTCACTGGTGGTCCGGTATAACGTCCTAGCTCCATATCTCAAAATACCCCTGGGTATTCCTGGATTACTTTTGTAACTCGTTCCTGATGAATATAATGGATCTCCTCTACGCTAATTCCTAAAGGCTCCAACCAACTATGCCCTAGCAAGCTTGGACCTTCCCCCTTTGCCACCAACAGGGTCAACCTAGCTGATGCTGTTTTCATTTGCACTTGTACATTCATATATCCCAAAACTCCCAACCGTTCTTGCGACCAAGTATGCAGTACAATATTTGCAGCTTGTAGCTCCGGTTGCTCTGGCCACAACTGTTTGTATGTATCACTGCTAATAATAGTGCGGCCAGCCCCAGTGTCGACTTCCATCTCCAACTGACGCCCATCTAACCACACGTCCACTTTGATCGGTGGGCGGCTTTTCAAGGGGTTACTGTTAACATTGTATAAGCTGTATGTTGCGGTGTCTTCATCCAATGGCTGCTTATCTCCAGTTACCCTGTAATTGGCACTCTCTCGGTTGCCCCTTCCTCTTGTTTGCGTTATACATGACCTTTCTAAATTACCTTTCTTGGAGCAAAAATTACACACAGTGCCCCGATGCCTACATGTGTGGGGGTTATGAGACCCAGCACATCTCCAGCATGATGGCTGCCTTTCTGATTGATCACTCCTAGTTGGTGTCTTTGTTATCTCCTGCAGCGACTCGAAAATAGTTGTCAAGGGAGATAGGGTGGGTTTTTGTCTTGCGAAAAAAAACTTAAACAGTTTTGTGTACAAGATGTTTTTATTGGTTATAACATAACACACGAGAAACATGCAAACTTTATATTTATATGTCGTCGTTTGCTTCAGTAGCAGAAGTCGGTTAACAGCAAATGGCTGACGGTGTCTGTGAACACAAATTACACATTTTTAATTCCATGCAACAATTACCAACACAGAACAAATAATAACCCTAACAGATACGTTTAGAGATTATGAGAGCAATCGGAACAAACAATGTAACTTTTGTATTAAAATATTCTTTGAATTATTTTACTGATACTTCCAAAAACTACGTTGCAAAATTAAATTAACTTTACACAATTCAAATCATTAACTGGACTTAGACTTATAATACTACGCAAAATTACAAGAACTTTATCTTACACAGAATTCAGCATATATACTTGACTTAGACTTATACTATTAACCTACGCCACAAGTTTTGGTCCGCCCTCTATTTATATAACAAACATTTAAATAACACCCCTAGTGGCGTATCCGCCTACACTCTATTGAGGTGCGGCCAACTCGTAGTCTTTATTCCTAGTTACGGCTTTCCGGCATCTCAGTCCGGTCTCTATCAGTCAACTACTCTATGTACAAAATCAATTCCGGGTAAGTTCGCCAACGCTGCCTATAAACCCTCGTCGCTGTATGCGAACGACGTAGATGTCGACCTCCACTCTCGTTGCGCTGACTCACTCCTTCGCCACTCGCTGAGCCAGTGTCCCTAATCGAAAGTCTGCTCCCCTCACTATTTACCTTTAGGTGGTATTCGCCCACCCCCGAGGACGTCAAATTCGATTAGCAGCTTTCCTCAAAATTACTTGCCGAGCGAGTTCCCACTCGCTCCTAGCGAGTATTGGTGGCGAGTTTTTTTTTTTTTTGTCGTGGCGTCTGAGGCTAAGTCCATTTCTTCGTGGTATGTCGTCTGCGGCTAAGTCCCGATCCAGAGTGAAAAAGATTAAGTTCCACTTATGGCCTTGTTGGAATTCGGCTAAGTCCCACCTCGGCTTCGGACGGAGGTGATGTACTCCGGAGGTGACGGCGCGGCCGCAGGCAGAGTCCGGTTGGGACCTCTGGATGCAGAGTGACTGTCTCTCGTGGCGGAGCAGCGATCCCTTCTGCCTCGGGTGCGGATTTTTCTAAGTCGGCAGCGTCGTGGTGCAGCGAAGTTTCGGACGTCGTGGGCGATGGAGGCAGCGTGACGATTTGTAGTCTTCTTCGGAGCGGTGGTGTAAGCCGAAGCCTCTGGCTAGTAGCCAGGCACCTTCTGCTTGCTGCTTGTTAACAAATCCGTATTTATACCCGGCGAGCCCCGAGTGACATCATCAAGAGCCAATCAGCACAGACCCGAAGTGACATCATCTAGAGCCAATCAGTGCTCACTGCATTGTTGCTAAGGGCTCGGTCACCTGTGAACCTCGGGTCGCCTCTGCCTGTGAATCCCGGGTTTCCTAGGGCCTAGGAGTTACGCAATCTCTTAGACTCCCGTTTATTGCTGTTGTTCTGCCTTTTAGGGAATTCTCGTTAGGTAAGAATTTCCTACCATAACATCTTGAAAAACGTTTTGTCTCCCGGTGTCTGTTTGTCTATTTTGATACCACCCATTGCACCAACCAGTTCAATCCCCACTGCTCCCCGGATATCACATAAATTCCGACTTGCCGTCTCTGCCGCTACCGCCAAGTCCACTGCCGCCTTGAACGTGAGCTTGCCCTTAGATAACATCGCATGTTGCACTGTTTTATCTTGAACCCCGCACACTAGATGATCGCATAGAATCCTTTCGAGGTCGGCAAAATTGCAGTGTGCCGCCAGCTGCCGCAAAGCCACTACATACTCGGCAATATTTTCACCTTCTTGTTGGTCTCACTTGTGAAACTTGAAAGACTCCACTACCTGACTCAGGTTCGAAATGTGTCGACAGTAAGTCCAAAATCTCGGATATCGCCACCTCGCTCGTAGCCTTTGGAGATACCAGTGACGAAACCAGGTTATAAAGTTCTGTGCCACACACCGTGAAAAATATAGCCTTCTGCTCTTCTTTGTCGGTGACCTTGTTGGCCATCAGGTAATAGTTCCACCGTTCTGCATACGTCTTCCAGGCATCTTTCCCTGGCACAAACTCTCCAAATGAGCTAAAACGTGCCATCGGTGTTTACTGTATTACCATTCATGCCACCGGCCGTTGTTGTAATTTTGCTGTTGTCAAAGCGTCTATCTTGTGACGCCCCCTTTTGATGGTCCGTAATGGGACTGCGCACTGTTTCGCCGGCGTAACTCGTAACTTGTAACTTGTTTTCTAGTTCTCTATATTTTGTAGCCTTGATAATGGCTCGTTCACTTGAAATTTTGCTATGTTTATTATGAATTTAATTGATTCTGGATATTCTTGTTAACCTAATTGTTTCTGCTGTTTCTAGTGTTCATTAATACATTTTTTTGTGGCCTAATAAAACGCCATGTTAAATAAGTATGTTATTATGAAATCAAATACCATTCCTCAATCCTTGCCATGCTATGGCCTTCCTCCTCGTATCCTATCTTTAGGCCTTCAACGTTAAACTAGAACGGGTTTCCGTGCGATCGCCCCGAACAGAAACCCTCTATTCAGGCTCAGGGGTGTATGATACAACTCCAATATACAGCTGCATAAGTTATAATAAGTTTATATGCACTGTTATGTTTCGTGAAAGTGAAAGAGATTTTTTGTTTAATGAGAATGATGAAAACTCAGTTCATCAAATATGCACAGTTTGTCCCTATGTGACATTTAAGATTTGTGATTGTGATGTAGATGCCTTAATAGACAGTGGCACTGAAGTCACATGTATCAGCGAGGAGTTAGTGAACTACCTCGAACAACAAGGTATCAAGATACCTAATATTCCAGTGCCAGCACTCAAGATAATAGGAGTGACATCAAGGGCGATCCCTGTAGTCAATAGACAGGCGCTGATTATAGTGCAAGGCCTAGGAAAACCTAAGAACATGACTGCACTGGTAGTGAAAGGCGTATCGAAGCCATTAATAATTGGGACTGATTTTCTATCACAGTTTGGTGTAGCGATAGATTTACAATTGTGTGACTGTGAGACTCCAGTAACACTTACTGGCAAGTGGCATGTGAGGAACAATTTTGTTGGAATTTTATACAATGAACCTATGCACAGGCAGATATGTAGCTAGATATAAACCCATTAAAGTTTATACCTGAATTACAATGCATGTACAAATTCAGCCTACAGTTCACATACTGGGAATCATGCTCCAATCTTGCACAAGTCTACAAAACAATTTTCCAAATTCGCTGAAAGGAAGGGAGGAGCAGGAAGGGAGCAAGCAAAGAGTAAACAATTCATTATAGAATGGAGCAGAGCAATTCTATTTAAAACATACAGTGAAAATCAGTGAGCAACTCCAGGCATCACTTGAAGACATTAGACAGTCGCTACAAGATGTGAAGAGTGTAGCACCCAACCAGCTGCAACAGCTGTTCAGTGTACTGGCTAATTTTCAGACTGTATTTTCAGACAAGCCAGGCCGGAATAAATTCTACCAAGCTAAAATTAGAATTAATGAAGATCCACCTTACCACTGGAAATGTTATCCAATTCCAGTGAAGTATGTACAAGAAGCTACGGCCTACCTAGTACAGACAAAAAGTAGCCGACGGGCAAAAATACACCGGGACGACCTGCGTATGGTCGCCGGGGAGACACCACTGCCCTGGGCACCAAGCACAGGGGCGGGACAGACCACTTCTCCCCCTACCACTCCAATCAGGCACCACCCGACTGCAGAAACCTGGCGCTGCGCAATCACACTGCACCCCATCGTGCCGACACGTGCGCAGCCAGACCGGAACAATGTGACACGCCCCCAGACCAGGACGGGGGACATAAACAAAGCCCTGACGTGGGGAAGCAAGCCCCTACGGGCACGAAGGAGAGAGAGTCACTCCGGAACCTGGCCCCACAGGGCCACGAGCAGGACAGACGGTACCCGTGGCGTGCACGGAATTTGACACTAGAGAGCGGGACGAAACTGACGAGGGCACGATGTGCGAGAGCACAGACGCCATGGGGACGGACTCAAAAGTCCCCAGGTTCGTCACTACACCAGTCTCTGCGGGGGACGACACAGAGGGGGAGACACGGGCCCCACTCTAGCCTTTGGACATGAGCCTAGCAGACTCTAAATTCTCTGTGACAGTAACAGAACCGGACTCTGAGGAAGAGGAGACGAGAGAGGAGACATGGGTCCCATGCTGGCCATTGGAAATGAGTCTGACAGACGCAACATTCTCTATGACAGTTACGGAACCTGACTGAGGGGGAGGAGATGTAGGAGAGGCGCTACCCACAGCGAAGGCGACGAAATGCGAGGCAGATGGGCTGTTCGAACGAGGGGGAACACTGGGAGGAGATACAGGAATTAGAGACAGATGAGCCGGCAACCCCCGTACAGTTGGAGGTTCCCGCCTCCCTGAACCAGGAGACTGGCGAAATTTTCACCTCCACCCCCAAGGCTACCCCTTCCCCACCGGCTGGAGCAGAGCCGATGACAGGCTCTCGCCCCGCACGGACACGGAGAGCCCCCGCGTACTTGGGGGATTACGAGTGCTACCAAATGTCGGTGTCACAGCAAAGGGACACGGCACCCCGGTTTAGCATACAGTACTAGCTACCCTACTTCGTGTGGAAACAACATACTACACCCCTCCCTAATGAGGGGGCACACTTGTTTCCCTTACCCCCCAGTGCAGTGGCGTGTGAATAAATGAAAGATGTTGGCCAGCATAACAGTCTCTTGGGAGGGGGGGCATTTGACGTCGACCAAGCTCTCACAGCCCGTTATGACATGCCAATGCCTTCTCCTGCCTTGTTTCGTGTGTGCGCCGAATTGTGCAGTGCGGCAATGGCGGGGGGGGGGGGGGGGGGGGGGGGGGCAAGAAAGATTCGCGCGCGCCAGGGAAATCAACGGTAAAATACGTAAAGACTGGACGCTGTGTTACAGCAAGATAAATCATTGTAAATATTTATTAACATTATTTTATTGTAAATATTTAATTCTATCATTTGAAGTGCTTATGTTTTGTTCTTATCATGTTCACTGGGCGATTATGTCACACCCGTCTGCGACACGTCAGGGGCAGCACGGGACGCGGGGGAGGGGAAGGGATGAGCCGTCGCACGCCGCGGAGGGGAGTTAGTCGTTGCCAGGCAGGCATGAGGAGCGGTCGCGTCACAAGAGGAGTCGTGCCTCGAGATGGTCGCTGAGCTGTGAGCCAACCAGGAGTCAGTGCATCGCGATGCAGGCATAGTGGCAGCTAGGAGTCAGTGTCCGAATTATAATTAAAACTTGTTCTTTTATGCGGCTAGGAGTAGTAGCCTCTACGGTGCATATAATTTATAATATATTACGGGGCATTTAGGTCTACATACAGTATCCCGTGGCATAGTGTGTTAGTGTCGCGCCACCTTTCCGGGTGCCTCTGAACTACCGGACATAGTACGGTGCAGGTTAGCCAGAGCGTAACGCAGAGTATCCGGTCAGGGGATAAACCCTCGTGTCCCCACGGGGCCAGACTGTCGCAGGCGGGGTTGGGACAGCCCCATGTACAGGGCCTTGTATCAATAAATCGGGTGTTCGTCGCGGACTGGTGGCGTCTTAGCTTGTCCCTCACTGGCCACACTGGCCGAACCCCACTCTACCTAGTACAAATGAGCAACCGGGCGTCGAGCGACGAGGGAGGGCGAGCGGAGCGACGACAACATTATTGAAAAAAAAGGATGTTTAATTTTGTTTTTGTTTTGTTTCTGTTATGTTTGTACCAGTAATTTTACTTCTTTTTCTTCTTTTTTTTTTAGCTAAAACTCTTTTTTTGATGCACCACTGTCGTCAGAAAAAGAGATTGCTCGTTACCTGAGCACACCACTCTGCTCACTCAAGCATTCATGTGCAGAGTACTGGAGTTCCTGCAGGATCAGTTAATTCAGAGCAAATATTTTCTCAAGCAGGGTTGATTGTAACTGATCACAGGTCATCTCTGCTGCCAGATCATGTGCATCGGTTGATTTTTTTGAAGTGTAATCTCAAGCACTCCTAAATACAGTTACTTTTCAGGAGCAAAATCAGAATTTGTTAATATGTAAATCAAATAAACACAATTGATTAAAAAATGTCAGGCATATTACAATTTAACATACATTTTATGTAAAGTTTTAACTCTTGGTAAGAAAACAAATAAAAATTGAGAGTATCGGTTTTGGTATCGGAATCAGTGGTGTTATCGGAGTATCGGAATCGGTATCGGAAATTGAGGTATCGGAACAGCCCTAATTTTTATCTAAGCACAGCCCCTCTGCATAGAGGTTAACACACGTAGTTAATTGTCTAACCCAGAGTGGATCCCTTTAGTACAGAGAAGTGTACCCACGTAATTCTATGTAACACAACGGTGGGGCCATTTGTATACAAGAGCTATTATGTGCACTCGCTCATAAATAAACTGACTTCACCAACGTGGGGCCTGCAAAAGCTAGCTCTACGTGTACCCGCACAATATATACAGTCAAACCTCTCTGAAACGACCCCTCATGGTTCCCAGGAATAGGGTCGTAATAGATGTTTTCAGAAATTTTCAGTTCATTTCAACTCCCCTCCCCCCTTTCACAAACCGCTACTCGCTAAGAAACCAGCCGTACAATGGCAGGATGCTGTCACTCACAATGCTAGACGGCATCGCTTTAAACCCACTTCAACCTTCATGACAAGTCCGTCGCCCTACAGGCCACCTCTAAAGAAAATATGTCAAAAGTAGTGGTGGGACGATGCCACACTTTCGATACTCGATTCTGTATTGTTTTTTTTAGTTCGATACTTTCGATACTCCAGGGAAAAATATTTTCCCATTAAGTAACAATTATTACAAATAACATAAATTCGTTTTAAACTATATAAATTCAATTTATCATACCTGCACTATGTCAGATTAACTTAAATACATAATGTGTAAATAATTGCATTATATTAATGAAAGATATGAATTCATCATTATATATACATATACCAAAACCATCAGAAATGTAAAATACACTCCATAATCAAGTAAAGCTGACATGAGAAACAGTGGCCTTACAAAATGTTTGAAGTCCTTTCTTGGAGGGGCGGAAAAGTCACCAAGCCTAAATTAGAAATAAAAAAATTAGACTATTGTAAAAAGTAAATCAAAAATTTTTGCTTGTTTGTTTCATTTTACAAACAACTTTATGCAACAGAACAATTTTCAATCAAATTTTAACTTGAGAAACGTAAAATACAAAACAATCCGATCGTAAGAAAACAATAACAAACGGGTATATTCAGTTCAAAGATTAATGAATGCACAAAAATGAGATCCGTGCCTTGGTAAAGCGTGTGCACCATTTTCATAATCATTGCTAGTCTCGCTTGGTGCTGGTCACGGTCTAAGAAGGGGAGGTCTGGACACTCGCCAGATAAAAGTGACAACTTACTGTCTCCATAGTTCGTTCGACGTCCGCTATTCAACTCTAGCGCTAGGTGTCTTGCGGTGGAAATATATCACTAGGCGTTATGATGAATTTGTCAATTCTCGTGAAAAACAAACAAGAGGTAAATAATATACGATACAACGATAGTTTAAAATCATCGCCGGAGGACGCACAATAACGTGATAATCGGGCATAGGGCCACGTTTCCACAACCTAATATGTTAATATCTATAAAACTTAAAAAAATACACTCGTTTAAAAAGGTAATTTTATGCAAATTACTGGAAATATCGCAATGCCGTTTTGCAGAATGATCAGGAATCATGTAAAGAAGTAAAAATAATTTTTTTTATTTCCATGGTGCCCCTCTACTCCATAATTACAAACATAGAGAGTTACGACAGTATTTGATACAATGCAATGAATTTTAATATAACTACACTATATTTTAACATTTAAAATTAAAGGCTGAATCAAATTACATAACTTGGCTGATTTAAGTATTTGAATAACAATACCAAACCTGCATTTACAATACATTATTTGCTATGCAAATAAGTGTCATCTTTAATGTTTTGTGCCACATGTCAAGGGTTGATGCTTCAGCTTGGGTGCATAGTAGGGACGTATTTTTTTAAATTTTTTATTTACATTGCATTACAATATCCAAATAAAAAATATATACGTTTTTATAAGTTGTCGAAAACAAACAAGACGCACATACATAGCAAGCAAAAATAATTTCAACGACCACATGAATGCACAGGTATTGTAATGTAAATTACAAACGGCGATTACTCCTAAACGAGTTGGAATTCCGTATCTGTGCCTTTTGAAATAACACTGAGCACTGAATAAAAGTATTTTGGAATTTTTATTATTTTTTTAAGGAAGAGACCGCACTCGTTTTGCAAATTTTGTATTTTAATAAAAAATGGTGTATTGTCAAACTCCTTACAAACAGGTATTATCAGGGTTGTGCTGGTCATTAATAAAATTCGACATCATACATTCCATTTTTAAAAACGTCTGGCCTATAGGCCTACAAAAATAAGTAATCTTTAGACTACATTCATACAAATAATAAAATTTAACTTACTATTCCAATGACGTTTCCGAACTGATCTTTGTGTTCCTTTTTTGTGATAATGTCGTCTTCCACAAAATGTTTTTCGCATACATAATGGGATCTTTTAAGTACAAACTTGTCTCATTGAATTGCTTTCTGCCACAATTGCCTAGCATTGTCATCATTGGGAACTCGGAATATTGCAACTTTCTCGTCCGACTTTGCCTGATAATTTGTTTTGCACCCAGGTGCAACACAATGGTTAGGCATTTTCACGATTAAAATAATATACGCTTATTCTCTTTACTAACAATCAATGTTCCTTGCTCACAATGAAGTTCCCGGCTTCCCGCCAATGCCAATGTGGAAACTATACTTCGTAACCTAATTTATAAAAATAATTCCCCAACTTATAAAAAATAAACACATCCAATTTAATACTGCATCGATATCTGGAGATTAATGCATTTTTAACATTTAAATAAAAATTTAAATGATTATTATGTTGAGTTGTTCATATCAATAAAGCTTAAAATACCACCGCAAGACAACCAGCGCTGCAGGTCAGATGGTGGAGCGGAGCGGAACTACGGAGACATTAGGTGTGCCACTTTTGCATGCTGGCTTGGTTGGGGAGTATCCAGACCTCCCCTTCTTAGACGGGAAGCCTACATTTCACAAAGGGTTGAGGACCAACCCGAACATGCCCGAAGACTTAACCTTCGGTCAACTTCGGGACTTTGTTTTTCTTTTAACAAGACGCGCGGGAATTTTGATTAGTGAAGGCCCACCGCCCATACTTAAGGACAGAGGCTATTCCTATCTTGCAGAATCTCGTCACTGTTCAACTATGTAACAGAACTTAACTGAATTCAACATGTTTCAGGATAATTATATTTAGTGTTGTATCTATAGCATGTTTCAATTTTTTTTCATGGAAAATTCAAAATCATCTTTATATATTTACAGCTTAAAATTTTATTTTCTTTCCGGGAGGGTGCCAGGCTAACTTATGCAGCTGTTTGGTGGGTCGTCGGCCCCAGCTTTGTTCACTAGGATCGTGGCGGTGGTTGGATTACTAACTAGAGAAGTCGTATCACACTCCTCAGGCAGCATGGTTGGCTGATGCCTAACTTAGGTAAGGGAAATCACTGTCAATTTGTTCTCGCATTTATTGGCATGCTATGCATTGCGGTGTTACACTATGCGTTATACCTTATACTTTACTCTGACAAAAGTTTCTGATTGCTTCGTTATGTGCTTACGTTACATCTAACAGCAGTCTTATTGGGGATTTGCATGGAGTCGGCCATACCCGTATGTTTTTGAATTACGACTCGAACAGGCTCTACGAGCCGTGAATCTACAAGTGCTTTAATGTCTTTGTTTGTGCCAGCAGACATATGCACGGCTACATTAAATTAAAACGCTTACCTCTGGAGTCAGCGAGTTCCATAATTGTCGACCCTGTGGCGTGGTCACGTGGCAGGGTTAAATCTAAGGCGGTTGGGATAAGCCCGGCTCCACAAAGATGACCCAGGGATGTGTGGGTAACGAGAGAAAAAAGATTTAGAGGTGAGAAAGTCATTTACCACAATATTTCAAGACATGTGTGTGAAAATGCTGAGAGTTAATATTGTGGTCATTCACTAAAAACTGGTTTCATTATATTTGTGAGGTTCATACTGTGCAGCTATACTGCATGACTATTAAGTAAATTATATAAACAATTATTTTATTTACAAATTACTACATTATGTTTCTCACCATAAAAGTAATTGTCCATAAAGATACATTCTGAGGTTGTTTAAAACAATAGCATGTTATGAGACTTTGTAGTGTCACCTGATGGTATAATGTAAAGAGGAAATATTACTGTGTAAGCTCTGTGTTGGTAATGCTCAGTATAGAAATTCAGTAATGTATGAGACATTTGCAGCCTAGATTGTCACTAAAGAATATTTTTTTTAATGAAAAAAAATATATATACGTATATATTAAATTTTTTTTTGTGTCCACAGTAATCTCTTTCCATTGTATTATTTTAAGCGTAACGTTCCTGTATAAAAAATCCTATCATTGTAGCTTTCCTAATTGTTCGTTGGTTTACTTGATATGTACCAACACTTATTCGTTGGTTTACTTGATATGTACCAACACAGTGGGTGAATGTATCTTGAAAGCGATACCACATAAAAGGTTACATGTTACATTTAAATTTATATGTTCACTTTATAAAAAAAAATTCATTTATGTGCTGTGGAATGAAAAAAACGAAGACACATTGAATATTTAAACACTAATATTTTAAAGGCATAAAATCTTGCACTTTCTTTCTTGTACATACTAATAACTACAATGTGTTTTAAAGATAACTGACATGTCAAAAGGTAAAATTATTTATTATGAACGTTCAGCAAAAATCTTTACACTTTTCTTTCCTTTAAATGACAGCATTATTTTTTCCATATGAATCACCCAAGTTTGGTAAGTTTTGAAGATAGACAATCATGAAATATAAGGTTGTAAAAAATACTCTTTATTTCTCCAAAAAAAAAATTTATTTCACTTTCTTAGTTACTATCAATTAACTGGCAATGAAATAAAATTCTAAGTGAAATAAAAAAGCACTATTATAACAAAAATTCACAAAATAATTCATTTTCATTGAATGTCCAAAGAATTTAATCTACAAGAAAATGTTCTAATGTCTTCACATGCCAGCATTAAACAGAAAATAATTCTTCCTTTCTATGGAGTGTCCAAGGAGTTTAATGTTTCAGCTCATTTTCTAATTTCCTTACATACCTGCAACAAACAGAAACAATTACAAGTACTGAGAATGTAGAGAATAAGTCATATAAATGGCAATCTGGAGACAAAGTCCATAACAGAAACTGTAGAGCAATAAATTAATACATAGTATTTAACAGAAACTATATAGCATAAAAATAATATTCATGGCAACATGATACACACCAGATGGTCAACACATTTCATTTGGTAAGTATATGTATAATTTGATAAGCTCAATAGTTTTGGTAGGCCTATCTTATTTAAATGTATACTGTTCTTCATGTATTCACAGCTTTCAATATTTTTTTTTTTTTGTTTTTAATATTTGTCAAACATTCAGTTACATAAAAAATTGGAAATATTGTATACCTACATCACAAAGAGTGTTTGGTGATTTAATGCAATGGCAAAATTAGCACCTACACACATTAATTTAAAAAAAAAAACTGCTACTGCTTATAAATACAAGTGGTAACAATAGTTAACAGCACTTAGCTCTTAATGTTTCTCAGGTAGATGTATAGAATATAAACGTGTGGTGATTGTAGTAGTGACTGCATTTTGCGATACTGTATGCTGCAACACTAAGTGAGATTAATGGCAGAACAGTAAATATTTTTTGTGTAAACTTAAGACAAGCAGCCAGAAAAGTAGGTGGTTTATTTTTATGATTTTATAAAATGTTATAGTAATTAAGTAGTAGTGTTTTGTGTTCATTGTAATTTTATAGTTCATCAGATTTTTTTGCAAACAAGAAAATAAAAATTACAAAATACCTTTTGCTTCCTGAAATGCTTTGGAATCATTTTGTAAGACAGCACTGTGTTACATCAAGCAGTCTACCAATAGTTTTATAGTTTTAACATTCATGATTGCGATATCGCAAACGCCGCCATGTGCAAGTCCCTGCTGTGCTTGCAAAAAGCTTGCTTCAATAAAAACAAGGGCCTCATAATCAGATTTTGTCACATATGGAGTTATGTGATTCTTGCTGCAAGTATTGCTCTCTTGGGTAATGACTGAAAAACATATCAGGAAGTAAAAAAAAAAAAGTTATAATTTTTACTCTTCTTACTTTTGTTGATTAAAACAAACTTAATAAAATCTTGCGCAGTTTTAAAAACGATAAACAACTTAAAGTACCTCAACATTCTCTTGGGAAATATTTCTATACATGTCAGGATGTGAAAAAAAGTTTTTCAGAATTTTTTTCTTTATTCATTTAAAAGCCGCAAAACAATATAATTACTCTGCATTTTATTTGCTGTTAGGAGAGAGGTGGGTAGTAATCTTACGTTGTGGCTTTTCCACAAACTAAAAAAAAATTAGACAAAAACTTTTTTTGACACTAGTCATAGCCCTGAATTTATCCTGAAAACAGACTTTAAATTTCTACAGGTTAGCAAGTAATCAAAGTTTAAAGCTTACATTATAATACCTGTGCATTCACACATACCTGTACGTTCTTAAAGTACAAACACTGGAAAAAAAACTTTTGGACGGAGGACATTCATATGCTTCTGTTACATCAGATATATATCTTGAGAAATAATAATGAAATGTAATATATCTTCAGTATGGTGTTCTATTATACTAGTACAGGTAGGGCTTGTTCTTAAGTATAGAATATGATACCACAGGTAAAATATATACTGTAGTAGGTATGTTCTAAATCTAGAATAAGCATGGCCATAGCATAAAATACGTTACCAGAAAGCTAGTTTAATACACAAACATATTTTGTGTAAAACAAGCATTAGAATACTCCCCAACTAAAACCCCCATATAATCATGCTAGTCACATAATAATGCAGATATGGTAATGACATAAATGTGCCATGTTAATGTAAAATGTTTATATTGTGATACATACTTGTCCCGAAAGTGAAATTGGTAAAAGTTCCGTATAAAATATTCAAATTCATCCCTTGATCCAGAAGGCATGATCTTGTATACATTGTTCCTGTGGTACATTTTGCTTGATGTTTTGATTTGGTACATTGAAAGAACATGGGCATACTAACTTGTGTTATTACAATTTATATGTGAATGTAAAACAGTTACAAAAGAAATTATTTCAGAACACCTGAGATAATTTGTTTGTCTAGTGATGTTCTAGTATTTGTTATGTCCATACTCTTTCGACGTAACAAATTAAAACAGCAAGCATCTTGTACCACAAAACCAAGGGATCAATTTGGACACGTGATACGATAAAATTACGTCAACCTAGGCTAAACTTTAAAACCTGTAGAGAGAAAATATGAACTAAATGATGATACATATCTCTTAATTTACACGAAAATCTGAAAGTTAGTTAAAGTTCAGTATCGCATATCCAAGTTTTTCACTTGATCCCGAGGTACATGATGCTTGCTGTTTTAATTTAGTGCGTTGAAAGATCCTGAACATAACGAATACTTGTAATATAACAGTGAATAATAATCTTAAGATTATTACTAAATATGCACTTTCTTTCTATGAATTAAACACTTAACCTCACAATTATTATTAATAAGTGTTTTTTATATCCACCAACATGGCCGTGCTGTTATGATTTTTTTTTTTCTCCTAACCTAACTAAAACTAAGTGTATTTTGGAGGGGTCCGGGTTAGGGAGGGACCTAGGTGCGTCTCAGGCCGAAGCCTATACGCCTAGTCATGCTGGGATTAGCCATGCAAGGAGAGGGTCGCATGCATCATGTGCTAGGAGGGGATTGGCCAGCCATGGCAGCGATTGGCGCCATGACTAACTCCCCTCACTCTTAAATCTAGACTATAACTAGAGATAGGTTGGGCCCAGGTAAAACCTGCATAGACACAGGGAAAACCCTGGGCACATTCATGCGGGATGCAAATTGGCATGCATTACGTGTAGAAGTTTACAGGAGACAGAGGATGGTCTGGATGAAGTGTTGGACAGAGTAGAAAAGAGTCTACCATGCGGGGGTTGGGAACTTGGACTCGTAGTCCGCTTTGCTTTTTATCCAGGACTGGATTTAGTGACCAGGGACGCAAGCGCCCCTGGTGGTGAGTGGTTGCACTGACCACTCACTCCGCCGCCAGTCAGCACCTAAAAAACTAAGAAACTAAAACAGAAAAAAGATAAATGACTTACAAACTAGGCATTTCGTTACGAAATATGCAAACACCCAACTCAGGGATGGACGTGCAGTGCTTAAGATAAAACTAAAATAAGAACTAAAAATATATATATTTTTTTAATTTTTTTTTTATTTTTTTTTATTTTTTTTAGATTTTTATTATTATTTTAGAAATATATATTTTTGATGACTATTACTTAGTATCTAGGACTTATTACTAATATACAAATCTCTAATATCTACTACTATACTACTAGTTAAATATAGAGGAACTGTCGGTGTATAAAGTTACAGGTGAATTAAGTCAAGACCTATTCGCATTCTGGCATTGTTGCAAGCTTGTAATTCAAAATCCCATGTCTTTCAGAAACACCACCGGCACTGGAGGTGAAGCCTGCCAGGTGGGCCATGCCCATCGTACATAGGGAGTCAGCCCTAACACAACAGGCAGTGAACTCCCGGGAGCCGAACCTACACCTGCGTGCTTCGGACCATTTTGAATAAGCAAATTATTCGTTAATGTCTATAATTTAAGTTTCAACTCGCGGGAGACTGATTGGCCGATCGCTCAGCCAGCCACAGCACACTACGGAGGTCTGTGAGCCAAGATTGAATTTGGCATTTTATATTTTCCATGCAACTCTGGATCTTGTTCGCCCAGTGATGAAATATATGGGTTTCTGCTTATGGCACATTTATCATAGAATTTTTGCGCAGTTCGGAAATAATAATGTTTTAAAAGTTCGAGTTTGAGCTCTCTGTGCATAGCCCTTACGGGGCAATACACAGGCGCATCTGTCGCAATACGAATACTCTTATTCTGAATTCTCTGTAGCTTGATTAAGTGAGATTCCGCTGCTGTTGCCCACACCGGCGCTGCATACGTGATTATTGGTTTTATTAGTGCGTTATAAATTATTATTCCGTTTTTAACAGAGCTACCTAAACGTCTGCTCATGACGGGGTAGAGGGTCATGAGCCTAGTGAAAGCTGTTTTTCTTTTCGCCTCTATGTGATCGCGCCATAGTAGTTTCCTATCCATGTGTACGCCTAAATATTTAACCACATTTTTGTGAGGAATTTGCTCATTGAAAAGTGTTAGTCGTGGTCTATCTTCAAGTGGCGGGAGATGTTTACGCGTAAAAACTATAGCTTCTGATTTAGTAGGGTTTACCTTAATTCGCCATTTTGTGCACCACTGTTCTATTGAATTTAACGCGGTTTGTAATCTGTCTGCTGCGAGTTCTAGAATACTAGATCTGCTAAACAATACCGTATCGTCCGCGTAGCAGCCAAACTGAACTGATCGGTGTGCGGGCTTAGGCATATCGTGGATATAAATATTGAATAAAACCGGCCCCAAGATGCTGCCTTGTGGGACTCCTGCTTTAATTATTTTTAAATCGGACTGTGCTCCTTCTGTCGTGACTCTAAACGATCTATTTTCTAAATACGAGGCCAGTAATTTAATATAACAATCGGGGAAGCCAGTTTTATATAATTTATAAATTAAGCCTTCATGAAGTACTCTATCAAAGGCTTTTTCTATGTCCAAAAACGCTGCGAGATTATAGCTATTCTGATTGAACGCAGTTATTATTTGTTCTGTCATACGGACCAGTTGATGCGTTGTTGAATGCGCGCTGCGAAAACCAAATTGTTCGTCCGGCAGTACGTCATTTTCTTTAATGTGAGTATTTAGTCGCTGTAGAATTATGCATTCAGCTACTTTTGACAATGTACTCAGCAGACTAATGGGCCTATAATTTTGGGGCAGTGTCTTATCTTTTCCGGATTTATGAAAAACTATCACATTCGCTTCTTTCCACTGCGATGGAAAATACTGTAGTTTAAGTATTCCATTTATTAATTGAGCTAGGTATTCCAAAATTTCATCGGGCAGTTTCTTAAGGACTACTGCCTGAATGCCATCGTTTCCCGGTGCCTTATGTGGTTTCATACGCCTGATAGCCTGTTTAACTTCCTGAGATTGAGTTAAGTAAGGTTTTGAGGTTAAAGGCTGATTAAGTTTAATTGTAAGGTCTCTGTATATTCTGGCATTAAATTGCGGGTCACAGGGTTCGATATTAGGTTGAAAGGCTAATTCAAGGGTATTCGCGAAGGCTTGTGCTTTGTCTGTCGGTGTAAAAGCGAACCCAGTGCGTGTTTGTAGCGGAGGTATTTTATCTCTCTTATGAAGGAATCGCTTTGTCATACTCCAGGTGCTACCATCTTGCACCTGTAGCTGAGAGACTTTCGTCTCCCATTGGCTGCTCCTCCATAGAGTTATTTCATCGGAAATTATTTTCTGTAATTCATTAATTCTCGCTTTAATGTCGCGCTGCCTACGTCGAGTATATTCGCGCCTTAATCTATTTTTCTGAGAAATTAAATCCCTAATATACACCGGCAGTTCATCTTGCTTAAATCTAACCACCTTTTCTGGGATGCACGAGTTAATTGCAGTTTGAATTTTAACTGTAAGTTCAGTGACTGCTGATTCGATGTTATCTTTTGTTTTGAAGTTGGCAGCATCGGCTGCAGGCAAATTATCGACTAAATACGTCTGAAAGCCTCTCCAGTCGGCTTTCTTGTAGTCTTTAATTTTTCTCGGAGGACTGATGTCAGTGTCCACGTCATCGAATAGTAGATGTACTGGAAAGTGGTCAGACGACATTTCGTGAAAGACTCTGAGTTCGAATCCCGTTTGAACTCTCTTATTTAATGCAATATCTAAAATATTGGGGTTGTGCCTTAGTACTCCGCTATCGTGAGTGGGCTCTGAGGGAGCATGTACTTGATAATTTTTGTTAGACTCGTGTCTTTGCAGCAGTAGGCCATTGGCTGTATTGCTCCGACAGTTCCAGTCTTTATGTTTGGCATTAATATCGCCGACTGCTAGGAATGTGGGAGCTGAGCCATATAAGATGTCCAGCTCGTTTTCAGTTAGTGACCTGCCCGGTGGTGCATACATCGAAATAAGCACAATTTGTTGTTTATTGACTTTAAAAGTAATTGCCACAGCTTCTAATTTATTAAATTCAGGTAAATGAAATTCACTATGTTGTATACTTCTGTGGATTAGTAGGGCAACCCCTCCACTTCTGGTATCGCGGTCGCGCCTATAAATAGTGTAATTTAAGATAGTTAGACGATCTGTTGGAATTAAGTGTGTTTCGTTTATCGCCGCGATTCTAATATTATGTTTAATTAAATGATCGGTAAATTCGATTATTTTATTTCTAATTCCTCGCGCATTCCAGTAAAGGATGGTACTTAATCTACTGTCTACGGGGGTAGTGTTAATGGCAGAACCTAAATTAAGGATGTGCAGCATTAAAGCTGGCCGCTAATGCTGTCACGAAGCCCGTGGTGGCTTTTATTTTGTCCTCTATTGACTTGGACGGATTACACCGAATAGCCATTAAAATGCACATTGGTTCCAGGACGTGTGCCAGGTTAGGGTCCTGTGTAATGGCATCCGATTGGCCTACGAGCTTCAGAAAGTCGCTCGCGTCCATCGCTGGCTTCTCCGCGGGATTTAGCTGCGGTGAAGCAGTTGGCATTACTGTTGGTGAGTCAGTCTGCAACGGGCTGGCTTGTTGTTGCCCAGGCGCGACTTTCTTGGAATCACTGGGGGGAGTGGTGGAGTTGGGTGGCGCCTTAGTACCTGGCTGATCCATCACTTGACCTTGCGCCCGGCCTTTACCGTTTTTGTGCCCCGAATGGTGTTTCTTCGGGGGCCTCTGGGGCAGGGGCTGGCCTCTAGGCCTGGGTGGGTTTGCCAAGACAGGATACTCCAGTTCATGCCTATCGCTCAGCACTGAATATTGGTTAGGGCTCTGCCATTGCGGGGGGGCGGGGTAGCTCGGGGCTTCCCACGGCTGCCTTGGGGGCTGGGGGCAGTAGCCTGAGGGGCCGGCTTGTTGTGGGGGCGGGCGGACTTGAGCCGCGGCTGTTGCTCGCTTGTTTTCGCGCAATGCGCGTTTGGACTGCAGCTCTCTGTCTTTCCGCTCCTGTTGCGGGAGGTGACGCCAGTTCTCCCTCTTGTAGGCCATGCAGCCTCTGTAATTGGCGCAATGCGGGCCTTCACATCGCGCGCACTTTGCCTTCGTCCTGTCACCTCCCTGGGGGCAAACCTCGGTTTTGTGCCCTTGGCTGCACCATCGGCACACAGGGGAGGCTCTGCAGCCTTTTGCGGGGTGGTCAAACCTCTGACAGTTGCCACATTGGAGGGGGCCTTTGGGGTGTCGATAGTCCTCAACACGAATGCTGAGGCCTCCGAATGACTTCAGGTCGTAAATCCTTTCTGGATTTACGGCCTTCGGGAGCTCTACGACTAACTTATTTATAGGCTGCCTTGTCTGCCTGTTGTACAGAAACCAGAAGTTCTGCACTGGAAGACCCATTGCGGCGAACTCGGCCTGAATGAATTGTTTGTCGGTGCTGCTATGCACTCGACAAAACACAAACTTGTTCGGGATCTCGTCCCGTTGCAGCAGCACAGAGTGTTGCACTCCGGCCTGCTCCAGTGCACGCACTGCCCTGTGGTACTCCTCCACAGTGGCAGTGTGAATCATGAGCTGGTCATGGCCGCGACTGACGCACGACCAGCGCTCCTGCAGTGCTGCATCCAGCACTGTTTTAATGGCCGGGTAGCTGTGGCCAGAATCAACAAATACATACAGGGGTTTCACCTGCATTTTCTTTGCCTGAGGGGCAGGGTTTGGCGGGGCAGGGCTCGAACCTGCGGGCGTGTTGGCGGCCGTTTGATTGGCCGAGTTGTTTGCCCTTCTGACGGGCTGCTTGCGAAGTCGCTCGGCCTGCTGCCTGGCGATCGCGGGGTTCGTCAGTGGGGGGCGCAGTCTTTCGTCCTTTCCTCCCGTTTTTTGTTTTTTGAGACGACTGTTGTAAAGCCGTCGTCGCTAGACATTTCTTGTTCGTCGTCGCTCGGCAGGGGCACATCGATGCACTCCTGCATCACCTGCTCGTCACTTAACTGGTCAGTCATGTCGCTAGTTACACCCTACAACGCACTAACACCCACTGACCACGCACCCGGTATTAAGCCGGGTTGTGGCTAGGCTGTAGGGTTAGCTACAACCCGGGTTGTTTTGCACGCTTACACTTCTTAGAAAAAAACCTGGGAATACCGCCTGGCCTGTGTGCGAGCAAACAGGCTGTTCCTGGAATCTCGCAGCTCCGCTTGATGCGTCCGTCCTCGGCCAAGGCTCGAAGCGAACTCGTGCTGTTATGAAAATAAAAACAAAGTCACGAAGTTGGCCGAAGGTGAAGTCTTCGGGCATGTTCGGGTTGGTCCTCAACCCTTTGTGAAACGTAGGCTTCCCTTCTTAGACCGTTGTGCTGGTCATAGATGCTACTAGCGAAGTGCACAGTCTTCGTGATACTATCCATATCTATGGTGCGATAAAGTTATTTTCTTATGTTTACAAAGGTAAACAATGAACGTTTTTCAAAATAAAAGCATTAATTAAAACGTAATTTATCAGGAGGAATATATCTACCAAAAAAATGTTAATTTTAGAACTTTTCCGCTTCGTAAAAACATATGAAACGGGAAATTAATGATTTTATAAGTGTATGTTCCGGGAAAGTAAACCATTGTAAATATAGTACTTTCGGCGGGACCAAAATTAATCGGCGTATGACACGGGAAAATGTATGAAACGGGAATGTATCATCGAGGTTCTACTGTAGTTTGTAGTTGTATGTTGTACGATGGCGACTCAAAACTTAATTCAATACAAATGAACAAGCATTCCAGTATCGAAAAAATGTACAGTTTCGATACTCGATACTTTGCGATACCGTCAAGTATCGAAGGTATCGAGGTATCGAAAATCCCATCACTAGTCAAAAGACAGTTTATTTTTACTGGTTAGTTTACATCTACGTTTTCTGCTTGCCGTAGTTAAATACACTAGAACCTCGATGTCACGAACCCCGGATTTAACGAAGCAGTGATTTTACGAATACATTCTCGGGATTCG